>NC_044504.1:11365840-11470840 GCF_902362185.1 Chanos chanos | reverse complement strand
AGGAACAAATAAAAATGAAGTACTGTGCCATCAGCCATTTAAACAATAGATTCTCTCACACACACACACACACACACTCTCTCTCTCTCTCTCTCTCTCTCTCTCTCTCTCTCCCTCTCTCTCTCTCTCTCTCTTGTTGTTACTCCTTTTTCTCATTGTTACTCTCTTGCTCAGACCACTGAGTCAGACCTGTTGTGGTGCGCGCCACTTTTAACAGAGCTCGCTCGACAAACAGCTGTTTTTCAGTTAAGCTCCAAAGCTAAAGGTTTTTAAGGCTTAGAGTTGTAGTGTTTATCTGTTCACTTTCATAACCACAGATCTGACGAAACCTTTATATCAATGTTATTTGTGTTTTCTGCAACATCACTTTAGCTCTTACGGTCTTGCTAGAATTTATGACAAGGGAGTAGATAGTAAATAAGGGAAGCAGACTTTTGATTGTTGTTCAGACAGACATTTCTTAACTTTTCCTAAATCTGAGCCGAACCCAGATGTGCCCCAGTATTCATTTTAACCCTAATGCTGCAAAACAGCAAAAGACTGGAGGTTCATTACCTGGTGTTGAGTGTTATACTCCAGTAGATATGGTAAAGAGGTGTGAAGAACTGAATGTCAACCCCGTGTGTGTGTCTTGTCTTAACACATAAAAAATGTTGCAACCAAGAGCAGCGGATCCAGAGCCAACAGGGCTAAAGCACTTCTAATGGAAAAATTACAGACTGGTGTCCTATGCATGGGTTAGTCTCGAATGATATTTCCCGACCTGGCTGTGTTTTTTTTGGGTGGTATCGTCTGTGCTATTGGGCTCGTTCTTGCCCCTTTGAGATAGCACGCATAAATGATCCCCGAATGTCTTTTTTTTTCATTGTCTTAAAACATCTCAGTACTGTTTTCTCACACAGCTGAGAGGACAGACAGGATTTTCTTAGCTCTGCCTTGTCCAAATCTGCAATGGGTGGAGTTCTTTCTCTCCACACAGTGTTTTGGTCAGATCATTACCCTAATCCATTCTGCAGAGAGCCACTGGGCAGACAGACTTCAACCTGATGCCCTACTTGTTACATAAAAAGACGGATTTCTCCTGACATCTCCAGCACACATCTGGGAATCAAATCTAACTGTTTGTCAACAGTGCTTCTCAGAATGGACTGTTCCATCTCCTCCAAAAGGGGGGATATGGGGGGGGGGGGGGGGGGGGGGCACCTCTTTAGCTGTTGGAATTGTTGGAGATTGGGGAGCAGAGAAAGTGACGGTGGGGAGCCATGCTCCCCGTATGCTACCAGAGTGAGATTCCAGAGTGTCGGGCCCAAGAATGATCTGTGTTCATGACCTGAAGGTGACAGTAAAGGATGGCCAAAAATGGTGCTTCTGTGAGACGCTGAAGGAATGAAATAAGAAAAAAAACAAAAAAAAAAACAAAGCTTTTGCAGCAGAGAGTGTTAAGATGTCTTTTTGAATTTGCGTGTGGATGTATAGTTAGACAAAAGTGCAGTATCACATAGGTGAAAAGTCTGGAGGTGACTGACTCACTGACCAGCGCTATGGACACTGCGTGTGTCTGGACAGGTAAGAATGTGCAACATCTAAGTTTTAGGTCCTTTGGTCTTTATGTGGACATGTTCTTATTGAAACCATAGTTATATAAAATGATTTGACAGGGATATTTCGTTGAAGTCAAAATATCGGTGAATTTGTTGGATATTCATTTGGGGAGAAATGACAGCAGATGGGCATCAAAATGAATCCTTTTAATGACCCTGTCGTTTTTGTCTTTCTCTGTTAATTAAAAGGAAGGATGTTTGGAGAAATGAGACTGTAATATTGATATGAGCGCTGATGGAAGTTGTTGTATTGCAGAGACGTGTTCTGTCTAGCCGTTACTGGCAGTTAGACAGAATGGATCTTTCACTGCTGCAGCGTTCGTGCTGTTCACTGCTGTTGTTATAAAACAAACAAACAAACAAACAAACCAACCAACCAACCAAAAAAACCAACATTTCTTCAAATGGATTTTGAGTAGCATTTTTGTCCAGTGTGTCAGTTGCTTTAGTGAGGCCTCGTTACACATATTCCAGTCGAATCCATGTAGTGGAGTGAAAAAAAGGCCTGTAGAAGGACCTCAGTCTTCACTGTTTTCACTGTGGATTTACGCATTGAGTGAGCTCCTCTTTAATGAGAGTCATTGTATGATAATTCCCCCAGAAGCACAGCTAATTAACCTTATTACTTACAGGGCAAAAGCATCTCTTTCTCATCAATCTGGCAGCCCATCTAATTAAAGTACACATTTTTTTTTTCTGTTCAACAATTAGTCGCTTAAGAGATTACACCACAACAAAACGAATTAGAAATTAGATTGTTGCACCAGAAGCGTTTGCACACACACACCCACACACACACACACACACACACACACACACACACACACACACACACACAGAGGCAGTACTTTTTTATGTAGTTATGTTTTTCCATTTCGTGCTTCTCTGAGGAGCTGTTCCATTTGCCCGCCCCATTACTTACCCCAAAGGGAGTCATTCTCCATCCAAAAAAACCTTATTTCATTACCCCAGAAACCATGCAGATTAGAATAAGCCTTTGTTGTATTTGCTTGTGTTTTCTCATGCTTCCTGCCTGGGACGGATCGTGTTGGCCCGGGATTAGGTGTCTGATGTTTGTTTTTGATGTTGATGTTTTTGATAAATCACAGAGAGAGTCGATGAATCAGCGAGTGGTAACAGATCACAGGATCCCAGTCAGCTGTGAGCCGAAGAAATCAGTAAAATGATTTCAGAAAAGCACGGTGCGGTTTTAAAATGAAATATCTGGATTTGACTGCTGATATTTCCGCATGCGTTAAGGAAAAAAATGGACTGTTAAATTGGAGAACTCCTGATGTCTTTATACGTATGCAGTCAAAAAACGACACAGCTAACTCTTTCATAATGTGAAAAAAAAGGTTAATAAAAAAAACCACTTTTTACAAATGGATATGACTCATACATGTGTGCACATAGAAATACAAAGCTCTCTAGACATGGCTCAACAGTGACAAATTCGTACAGCATCACTTTTAGATGTATAAAAGTCATAGTCGTATTTATGAGTGAAACTGTATATTCACAGCCTTTTACGTCTGCTGGCTTTGAAATGTTTCCCAGACATTGAGGAAACTCTAAGCACATATGTAACAAATGCAACACTGTACATAAAAGTCAGAACCTTCAGACTCAGTCCAGTCATAGTAAACAAAATCAAATGAATAAGTGAACCAATAATGATGAACTGATACAATATGTATGCACCATACTTTTCCCCTAAAAAGGGCTCTTTCTTTAATTTGCAACGTGAATGGCCGGTGACGAACAGCCTTTCTAATATTTGTATCCTTATGTTATTGATGAAGCTTAGTGTATAAGGAATCAGTTGATACTGAGTGCTCTTCTTTAATATCTGAAAGATGTGAGCATGTTTCATGTTTCATGTTTTGGGTAAGCATGTTTGTCTCATATAAAACATTTATCCATAAAGAAGGTATTACGTAGAGCTTATTACTCCCTTCTGCGTGTTGGGGTTCATGGTCTTATGATGGGCTTACTGGTTACTGCGTATTTGGGGTCTATAGGCTCCTAATCAGGCCTGTTGCTGGTATCTGAGCTTTGAATCAACACAGAGGAAAACAGACCCACGGTGTCTGCTGGATGGCTGATCGACAGCCTGTCACTTCCTGTTTGCAGTCATACTGAGCACGCTCAGATACCATCTCCTTCCAGTCGGAGCAGCAATGCTTTCATCTGTGGGTGGAGGTAACTGAGCTCAGCTGGAGCATGTGCTAAAACCAGGGGATGGAACTGTTCTGCGTTTATACGGAGAGAAAGAAAAGTGAGAGAGCCACAGAGCGAGCAGAGCTTTTGATATAGAGGTGAACCAGTGTTCTTGGTGGCTATTTTAGACTGGACATCTGTTCCTTGTTGTGAATAAGATTTCAAAAAGTAAATATACAGAAATACATACAGATCAAAGTGGTGTTCCGTAAACAGCCCTCAGGCCTTCAGTTATTAATGGTACACTGTTTATAAAAGTACAGCATGATTAGTGTATATATGAGGGAAAATCTCAAATGCATAAAAATCACTGGTAAATGGACACAGTCCAGGCTAATAGATGACATTAGAACAAAACTGGGCTGTGGAAATGCCCTGAACATGGGGGAAAAGTTTTCTTTTTGACTGTGGTTTGCCTTCATAAGGAACTTACAGCACTGATCTGTCTGTTAGAGAAATCTTAGACTGGATATATTAGATAGATTTTAACTGAAGAGACAGAACTCTCTGGCTAGACTCAATCATATGTAGACACATTTTCAGCATTTATAACAGACTGTTAGACAGTGTGCGCTTGGCAAATAAAATTGTTGGTGAAAGCACTCTCAACTTCAGAGGGAATGGGACTGACTTCAGACCCAAAGAACTTTAACTCCAAGCCATTGAAATCGAGATACGTTTTACAGCAAGTTAGATGAGGTGAATGAAACCCGAAACTTCAATTTAAAGGAAAGGAAAGAAAAAAAAGAAAATAAACAGATAAAAAAAACCCCCACGAAATGAAGAGAGAATAGCTGTCGTCCATGGAGCCGACGGCACACGAGTGGATTGAGACACAAAAGAAACGGCCAGACTGTGCTAGGAGCCAAACGTCTCACTCAGAGCATCCCAGGCCAGCGCTACAGCAGCAGTGGTTTTGGAGCGTGTTCTGGGCCAGGTTCCTGTGTGTCCAGTCCTGTGTGGAGGAACCTGCTGATATGGGTCAGTGTAGTAGAGGATCCAGACCTGATCTCTAGGGTTGGCACGTGAGGCGGTGGGACGGGGAATCGTCACGGGCACAGACACCGGGGGGGGGGGGGGGGGGGGGGTTTGGTCCTGCTCTGCATGTGGCAAATCCAGGGTTTTTTTTTTTTTTCACTCCCCTCTCCCCCCCCCCCCCCCCCCCCCCCAAACACCGTTTGTTTCCCTGTTTCCTTTTTACTGTCTTTATCTCTCTCTCCCTCTCCCTATATCTCTCCTTAGAATTGTCTCTTCCCATCTTTTTCTCTACCCCTCCCTCTACATTTCCCTCTTCTGTTTCCTCTTTCTCTCTACTCCCTCTCTCTCTCTCTCTCTCTCTCTCTCTCTCTCTCTCTCTCTCTCTCTCCCTCTCTCTCTCTCTCTCTCTCTCTCTCCCTCTCTCTCTCTCTCTCTCTCTCTCTCTCTCTCTCTCTACTCCCTCTCTCTCTCTCCCTCTCTCTCTCTCTCTCTCTCCCTCTCTCTCTCTCCCTCTCTCTCTCTCTCTCTCTCCCTCTCTCTCTCTCTCTCTCGCCCTTTCTCTCTCTCCCTCTCTCTCCCCAGTGTCTTTGTTGCCTCCTTTACCTGCCTCAATCCCTGTTTTTTTTTCTCGTCCTTTTTACCTTCATGCCTTTATTCCTTAAATGTTTTAATCTGCACTCTTTGAAGGTTACCACAACAATGGAGAGTGTGTGTTGGGAGCTATGTGAGCTGTTTTTGAGAAGAATGTTTGTTTCTCCTTTGATGAGTGTGTATGTGTGTGTGATGGTGCATATGTGAACCTGTTTGCAGTTTGTTAAGGTATGGTGTGTTTTTTACTTTGATGAGTCTGATGTGTGTCTGTGTTTGTGTGCTGTTACTTGTTTAGATGTTGGCTTTCTGACTCTGGTGTGTGTGTGTGTGGGTGTGTGTGTGTGTGTGTGTGTTCGTGCCTTTAAACCATTAGATATGGTAAGGCGTTTGTTCCTCTGATGTTTGTGTGTGTATATCAGGTATTCATTAAGATGTAGTTCCTCTGAAGTGTTTCTCTCTCTCTTTCTCTCCCTCTGTGTGTGTATGTGTGTGTGTGTATGTGTGTGTGTGTCACTAGGCGAGCGTCCATACCAGTGTCCCCACTGTGACAAAGCCTTTAGTAAAAATGATGGACTGAAGATGCACATCCGCACGCACACTCGGGTAAGATGACACAGAGCTTTGACTCATTTCCACGCAAACACACACACACACACACACACCCACACTCTGTGAGACAGTCACTGTGTAACTGTCCATCTCTCTCTCATGTTTTTTCTCCATGTTATCTGGTGGTGTGGTAAACCTTTTTCTTTTTTTTTTCTTTATTTCCAGTACCACCTGTAGTGTGTGCTTGTGTGTGCATGTCTGTCTTTTTTGCCAAATGTGCAAAATTGTTTTTTGGTGGATGTTATTTATCCACCAATGTAGCTGACCATTAGGAAGTTTCTCCTGACCACTCAATATGGCGTTTTCCACATGTCATCAGAAATACAAACAAATACACTTCAGGGTACAATGCACACACGCAAAAGATGCTTCTGTTGAAACAAGCCTCTTTTAGCATGTGTGAGTGTATGTGCATGTGTGTGAGTGTGTGTGTGTGTGTGTTCCCCCAGGTGTGTGGAATGGAAAGACTTATCTAGCAGTTTATGCTTCAGTGAGCTTGTTTACCAGAAATGTCAAAAAGAACTGTCCCTCTCTTTCTCCCTCTCTCTCTCTCTCTCTCTCTCTCTCTCTCTGTCCGTCCCACACACACACTCAAACAAACAGTGAGAGAGAGAGGGCGAGAGAGAGAGAGAGAGAGAAAGGTCTTTACAGTGGAAGTGTTGAGTTTACTGTGTGCATGAGAGCAGGGTGCTGCTGGCCTGAAAGGTGATTCAAGGACATGGTACAAGTGATACTACAGTTGCTTTGATAAACATTAAACCATATTTAGACCGCATCTATGAAGAGAATAAACACCTCGTTATTAGTCATAATTTAACTTTGCTCTCACTGTAATTCCAGATGTGTCAGCCTGGAAATATAATTCAAAGTCGTTAATCAGATAAAAGTCTTTTTTTCTGAAACTTTGTGAAGGTTTTTTTTTTTTAACTGAAGTGAATATGGTCGCGGGCAGGTTGAAGTAGAATGAAACGTTGTCGGTCCTGCCGAACAGACCTTGTGACGACATTTCTCACTGAACCCTCATCTCACGGATGGCAAAAAACCACGCAAACAAGAAGCAACAAACAAATGAAATCACAACACGCAAACACGCTGTTAAAGGTTACAGATTCCGTCACGACACCTCGTGAGAACAGAGAGCTGAAGGCAGTCTCACAGTGAAGGACAAGAGAGGGGCAATCATTCTCTAACAGTGAAATGACAGGATGTTTATTCTCTGCTGTTACAGGCAGGGTATCGGTGAAGGTTAAAAGTACTGTATTCAGACTCAAAACAGCTAATGTGTTTCTTAGACTGAACATAGCACTCGTAACCTGAAAGCAATATTCAAGGAGGAAAAGAGAATGATACATGTTGTTTAGTTAGTAACTGGATTGTCTGGGTGCTGCCCTTAATGCTTTGCTTTCCACTTGTGAGAGGGTGTGTGTATGCACGTGTGTGTGTGTGTGTGTGCAGCTGTTGGTTTCTTCACCTTAACCCCAAAACAGTCACACAGCCTCTGTCTCTACTCATATCCTCAGTGTCCTCTTTAATCTCGTCAGTGTGGATGCAGAGGTTGTATGTGTATGCCTAGGTCTAGAGGCTGTGCGTGCGTGTCGCCCAATATCTATTCTGCGCGCATCTTAGGTTGAAATTAAAAATGTGATTCAATTATTTGATCCTTATCAAATGTCATTTGTAACTGAATAAGGGAAGAGGAGACCACACTTCACCAAATGGATATGACGCATGCGTGCATGCACGCATACAAGCACACACATTCACACCACACATGTGCAAAAACTCTCTCTCACACACACACATTCACTCTATCGCCACACACATACAAACATTGCTCTTAGAGGTCAAATAGTTGAAGGTTGAGGGTTTGGGTCAAAGGTCCAACAGCTGCTGAGGAGCACAGTTCAGCTGCTACAGATGTGAGTGGTCAGAGAGGTTTCCACCAGTGGTCAGGACTTTTCGTAAGCCTCGTCACCTTTGACCACTGACCCTGATATTTTTGTGGGTGTCTCCTGACAGGAAGTCCCAGTTTGAAGTGTTTTTATAAGATCTCTGATTCTCATAAAACCGATACATTCAACAATAGAACAATGGGGAAAAAACAACTTGGAGGTGTTATGATTTTTATGAGGCATGTCTCTTCCCCCCCTCTCTCTCTCTTTCTCTCTCCCCTCTCTCTCTCTCTCTCTCACTCTCACTCTCTCTCTCTCTCTCTCTCTCTCACACACACACACAGATAACACGCAGACACTGAAACACAAACTCAGTCAGCCACTTGATCTTAACCACCTTCACATCCTTTGTGTGTGACCACTCCTTGCTTTGCCTACCAGATAACCTTTTTTCCCAGGATCCTTGCTTCCTGCATCCACCCTGTTTCCTTGACAACCAAGCCTCTGAAAAAGGTCCATACCCATGTTATCAGTGTGTGTCATAAGACCAGCTTGCCCCTGTCATCCTACCCTATCTATAGAGACCTTATTTATACACTTCGCTTCAAAGTGTCTCTGCCAGTTTCCCTTCACACACACACAGACACACACACACTCACACACACACACATACACACGTGTACTTACATGCATACACTAATACACACAAGTGCACTTACATGCGTACACACACAGAAAAAGTATCATTTTCATTATTATTTTCATTTTTGTGTATTTTTTTGGTACCGTAAGCTAAGGTTGATATTAATGTTTTGTTTTTTTTTGTCCCACAACATTCATCAGACTGTTTTAGGTTGTTTCAGGTCACATTAATATTTATAAGCTCATAGTTTTGGGTGAATTCAGTAATTTTCAACATAACATTGATAAAGCCTGTAATGTGTGAGAGTTGCCACATGGGGCAGTCATATGGGGCTTGACAGCTCTTGGAACTCATTCCGAGACTACTAAAACTACAGTCCAAGACCTCCATGACCCTGCAGACATTCCCATTCTTGAGGAATGTTTTTGGGAGTAATCCTGGAGACCTGAGGCTAGTCTGGTGTCAACTTCAGCTTGGTGCCACACTGTGTCGGCTGCTGCCGTTCCTTTGTATCCATCAGTGATGTTGAGATCAGGGTTCTGCCACGTGGGTGACAGCTCGTCTTCCATATCTCCTCACCCACACTTGTGCCCCAGAGAGGATCCTTCTGCTTCACCTCAGGCCACAGACAAAACACAAGAGGGGCAGCAGTTACTGCTGATGAGCCTCAGAGGTCTTATGGCATCAAGTGGCTTCCACTGAATCTTGTTGCACAGTCTTAAGCTGGGGGGACCCTAGCCGAATTAGGTGCTGGTTCCCCGTGATCTGTGTTCCCCATTGGATTGCATAGGGGGTTGTACCCATTGTGGAAGAAAATTGTCCATTGTACGTTTGACCTTAGAAAAGTTCAATAAAGCCATGGACAGACTGGCTTCAAGAAAAAGCTCATAGCAGGGACAGGATTCTTCCAGCACTGATCACGTGTAGCAAGAGCACCCTTTTCCATCTCGTACATGATCTCTTTTGGCAGTGCCGGAACGCAGAAAAAAAAAAGCTCCACAGGACATAACAAACAAGAAAAATGGTCAACCTGTACAAAATCTAAGGAGACAAGAGCGTTTGTAGCAAATACAGAGGCATTTCCTTACGCAGCTGTTCTGTACATTTCCTACAGACATCTCTCACTGACAGCTACAGAAATGAAGGAACCAAAGGAAGCACCCTCATATTGTATTCATACACTTCACCCAAACAGAGACAGCCTCTTCCAGACACACGAAGACGTGCTGATCCCCAGACCTTGACAGCGCGACCGGGTCCTACCAACAGGACGCGGTGGATGTTCAGGAGCATTCATGATCTGTGGCAGAGTCAAACAAGGATGTGGCCTCATCTCCATGTTTTTGAGGACCTCCTTTGTCTTGCCTCTGAAGCTTTGTTATGGCTCACCAACTGTAGGCTCTCCACTCAGGATCTGATCATCATTTCTCACTGCTGTGGAGCCCTGTCAGGGACACACTGTTTTCTAATGACATCATCATTACCAGTATTGATTAGCGTCTCCAGACCGTGATGGATCGCGATCCATGGGTCTTCAGAGACTTCATCCTGTGGACAGGCAGCCTTAAAAAGGGAGCGTGATGAGTTAATATGTCAGTGTGTCTGTAGTCATTACAAATGATAACCACAGGCTGGAAATTGTCCATTGCTTCACATGTCATGAGTCCACAGTCAGTAACATCCTCTTCCTTGATCCTGAGATCAACAGATGTACCGGAAAAGCTGTTTCAAGCCTCTCCAAGTGTGTCTGAGAAAACAGCACAGCGCAGACAGAGATAGAAGTATGTAACGCATGTGTCATTAGTTACACTTCTGTACGGCAGCAGGTCTAAGACAACAAATGCAAAGTAGGTCAAGAAACTCAACAGCTTCTTCATGCACTGCCTGTGATGCATTCCTGGAAACTCTCGCTCAAATAGAACCCCAGCACTAAAGTTCTCCCATGTGCTCACCTTCCATGCGTGCGCGCAATATTCGGACCGCGCCAACTTCGCCGCCGCGTTCACCATGTGAAGGATGGCTTCATTCCAAAGGGCATTCTCCAGAGTGAGCTGGCATATGGAAAGCACACAAGGTACTCACGGATACGGCACGTGTCAGCGGGTGTGACACGAGGGAGTTCAGCCTGAATGCTGTGATGCACGACACATTTTGAAAAGTGGAGAAGAAGAACCTCCAGAGATACACTGGTGTCCCAGAGCTGTACCTGATCCAGACTGAAGGATGTCTGTTACTATACAGAAACTACTCTCTGTCTCTCTCTCTCTCTCTCCCTCTCTCTCTCTCTCTTTGCCATATCGAAACACACAAAAATGAATGCACCCACACACTCCTCTGCATCTGTGCCTGGAAAAACAGAAACACACACACAGATCGATTTACACAATAATAAACATGCTGAAATGTAATGCCAACACTGTTAAAATGACATTTTTTGCACCCAAGGTTACATTCGACCACACTTTACCACAGGGATGTTTTTAGTTAGTCTCCTATCTGAATGGCGTGTGTGTGGAACTTAAATCCATCCTGCAGCTACTGTTACACTTATGAGAAGTGTGTTTCTGTGTATGTGTGTGTGTGTGTGTGTGTGTGTTTGTGTGTGTGTGTGTGTGTGTGTGTTAGAGCTGTGTTCTGATACATCTTCAAAGTGCTGTGGCATGTGTCTTCAGCATTACCCCAAACAGTCACACAGCTTCTACCCCAGCTCTGCTCATATCCTCAGTCTCCTCTTTCATGTCTTCATAGATGCAGGCAATAGCGGTTTGAACACAAAGGGCATGCGTGTGTGTGTGTGTGTGTGTGTGTGTGTGTGTGTGTATGTTTCAGATTATCTACTGTATGTTTTTATATGGAAGTATATACTAGCTCTTGATGATACAGCGTATGATTCAGTATCAGCGTGTGTGTATGTGTTTGTGCATGTGTGATTTTTTTTTCACATTATATAAGACTTTTTCCTCCAAGGGAAATTTGTTCCAGGTGTTTTACCATTAAATGCAGTTACTTTGTTTACACCAGAACATCTTCACATAGAATAAACTGTGTGTGTGTGTGTGTGTGTGTGTGTGTGTGTGTCCATGTGTTTATGACTGTCTCTTGCTATATTTACCTGAAATATTCCTGTCCTGTTTCTCCAGCACTCTGCTCCTGTCTCTCTGTTTATTTGCCCCATTTGCAGAGTAGATTTGAGTTTCGGGAAGAAAAGCGGCTTCCAGAAACTTCATTTAAAAACACACAAACACACATACACCCCCCCCCACACACACACACACAACTGAAAACAATACAACCAATCCCTCTCTCTCTGTCTGTCTTTCTCTGTCTCTGTCTGTCTCTCTCTCTCCCTCTCACACACACACACACACACACTCACCTACACACACAACTGCATATGATAAATGTGATACTTTTTTGCTTTTAGTAATCTTTCTTTCTTTCTTTCTTTCTTTCTTTTTCTTTCTCTCTTTTTCAGGAGAAGCCCTACAAGTGCAGTGAATGTAACAAAGCTTTCAGCCAGAAACGTGGGTTGGATGAGCATATGCGAACCCACACTGGAGAAAAACCCTTTCAGTGCGATGTAAGTCAGACTTTCCATCACAAACACTTCACACACACACACACTCCATGGGTTTCACCCATTTTTTGGCATGTTAACGATGGAAGAACCACAAGGGTGATTGATCAACAAAACGTAAAAGCCCAAATTTACTCAAACCATCAATAGCCATTGATAGTAGGCCTATAGCTAATTGTCCTTCAGTCGATGCTGATCTTTGTCAGACCCTGAATTTCACATCATCTACATTCAAAATATTCCGATGTCATTTGTAACTGAATGCAAGGATAAGTGAAAAACAGTTCAGACACACATACAGGTGGCAGTTACTTCACAGTACACCACCATTAAAAAACATGTTGTAGCACATCTTGAATTGTACATTTTGTCCGACATTTGCTGTTTTCATTTGACGGAGCGTGATAACGCTGGCTGTATCTGAAAGAAGCACCCCAGAATTCTCAGATATTTTGATTCAGCTTTGACTTAACCATAACCGCAACCCTTAAAAGAGTGACGTTAGTCAAAACAAAAGCCTCAGACCACCGTGAGGGCTAACGCCAGCCCTGACCATAAACCCAACACCCTTAGCCTGACAGTCATGTCTAACTCTGGCTCACCACCAAGCTTAATGTCCCCACAACCGTAGCTGTGACGCTAACGCAGGCCGTTAAACAAACGCCCAAGCCAAAAGAGCTAGAGAGAGAGAGAGAGAGAGTGAGGGAACTACAGTTTAAACTCTAAAACACTAACTTTAACTCATCCTCAACCACCGCGCTGTGCATAACTGCCCTTCTGTGAAGCCACACCGGAAAAGAGAACATGGCCATGCTGAGCGTGTTAGAAACCACCGGAAAAAAGGCGAAATAAAAAGTAAAAACCTGACCTTATGTTGGAACTCTGCTGCCACTCCCTCCAACCCTAAATCTTGCTACCAAAACCAAGCTTTGGTGTTAAACTCAGAAATGTGAATGTGCTCACAGAATTGTGCAGAAAGTTCCATCACCATTTCACCATTTCCCCAGTCTGTTTCATTTCTGTAGAAAAGATTTCTGCTTAAACTGCATTTATTCATCTCAAATGTGACTGTAGAGATAGAATTCATCTACACGAACAGGGTCGTGGTGTTGCATGTGTGTGTGTGTGTGTGTGTATGTGTGTGTGTGTGTGTGTGTGTTCTAAAAAGAACAAGGCTCTGCTGTGTGTTTGTTGGACTTGTGGTCTCAAAGTGTCAGAGAGTAAGAGGGGTCATGATTTGGAGATATCTCTATATCCTCAGCCTTACCTCTTGCTGTGTGTGTGTGTGTGTGTGTGTGTGTGTGTGAGAGCGAGAGAGAGAGAGAGACAGAGAGAGAGAGAGAAAGAGGGAGAGAGAGAGAGAGAGTTTCCTGCAGTTTGAGGTCAGACTCCCTTCGGTGCAGGTCCAGTGTTGGGTTTAACTTTGTATGAGTTAGATAAAGATCTTTCCTCTCCCCCACACACACTCACACACACACGCACACAGGCAGGCCTGCATCACCCCGTCATTTATAAAGCTAAAATAATAATGGTCCTCAGATATGGCAGAGAAAACACTCTGTCGGAGGTTCCAACCGAATCTTCTCGCGTTCACTAGAGTCAAAGTACATCAAGCTTACGAGGGTAAATTAAAAACACTCCCGCTGTTTTCATTTTGAGGGGAAAAAAAAACCACAGACCATGTCTTTTCAAGTTAAGATGCTTTTAAATCCATACACGAATGAAATTGGCTGTTTCCTCAAGACTCTCGTAGAGTTTGATGTGTCTGGTTTTTCAAACCCTGAAGTGGTTCGGTTTGAAATCAAGAATTGTAAAGGAAAACTGATTTCATTGGTAGAAAATGTTTCTTTAAAAAATAAAATGGCTTTCGTGTAAAGGCAATTTTTGGGAATAATTAACTCGAAGCCATGTTAAATTAGAATGTTTTCCTCATAAGTGTCTGGAGAAGTTGATGTCTCTAATAGCTGAAGAGGAATGGTTTCATGGCATTCTGGAAATGTGAGGTGTTCATTTAGAAAGCTTTGCTGTATGCTGTTACAAAGATATCGTTTCAAGGCTGCTTGATATACCAAGACAGGACATCAACCTCAAATATGTAGCATTTAAACAAATATGCTAAATTATCGGGATAAACTCTGTCCAAATACATATTTATGAACAAAACCAGTAGGGAGTGCACGTAATTTTCCTGTCTCTTGTGCATTTAAGTAAAAGTTTTGGGGAGAGAATATTTTTTGTCGATTTAGGTCAATTTTTTTGTCATGTTTCATCATTCTTAGAATAAATTGTCTCACAGGCTTTGTCTACGTGTCCACTTTTGTATGGAAAAGATTAAAGAAATTATTTTTAAAATTTGACAGACTAGCCATGGTGCTGTACAGTCGCTGGGAGAGCCTAACATTGCAGACGGTCAAAACGCCTGTGACAGATATGGACTGGCTCTCACGCTAATTGTCTTAGGCCACTGGTCAAACAGAAAAGGCATCCCAAGTCAGTGTTTTTTACAGCAAGACTGTAGAGTTTTGGGGTTTTGAAACTGGACGTTCCTAGTTGTTGTTATGATTAAATTACAGTGTAGAGGAAGATGTTCTAAAAGACGATACTTAATTCAATCTCTAGTGGAATCGCATCCGTTTTCGGTCTCCTGGACCCTCTCAGACATCCCATGGAGACTTCATTCTGCTTATGGTCCAGATGTTAGTCTCATTCAGACACACTCAGTTACTCTACACACACAGACAGACAGACAGACAGACAGACAGACACACACACACACACACACACACACACACAGTCTTGCGTCAAATCTATGTACATGTTGGATAAGTAGGCATGTAAAGTGCTCTACTATTTATCTTCTGAGTATATGACAGTTTTTCCACGGTTTGCTTGGATAGAGGGATGTGATTAAATTAAGTGTGAAAAGGACAGCTGGGATTGCCTCTCCCTTAAAAACACACACACACATACACACACACACACACACACGCATGCACACACTCACTCAGACATCAAGCATATCAGGTTGTGCTGGATAAAAATGATTGATTGTTGAAGATGGGTGAAATGGCTCATTTGTAATGAATATTTGGCAGTGTTCCTCCATCCCCTCCCTCCCTCACTGTAGCTTCTCACTGAACGACTGCAAGTCAGAGTGATTTATCAACTTGGCTTGGCTATGTTCGCTAAATGGGTCCTTGTGTATGTGTGTGAGTGTGTGAGTGTGTGTGTGTGTGTGTACGTGCGTGAGTGTGTGTGCAACACTGGATGCATCCTTTTCAGTGTGTGTTGTATGAGGGTGTGTCTGTGTTATTGGTGGTGTTCAGATATTTTGTATTTTGAACTTTGTTCTTGCAAAGCTGTGTTTTTTTAGTTATGCTGCTGGTGGGCGGTGGGTGGGTAACGTTACCATGTATGTGTGTGTTGTGGATGTATTAACGGCCTGTTGCAACATAACACAGTTGCTGTTTTGCAGTCCTAGGTTTGGAGATATTGCTTTACAAATGAATCTTTCTGTCTTTAATATGATAGGTTCCAAAAGCAATCTTCACCTTCATCATAACACTCACGCTGTACGCTACTGCAAAAATTAACAAAATATTAAAAAGAAAAAAAATAGAATTGCTTATGGTGTATTTTGCCCAGATTCTAAGATGCAGCAAAATGTTATCTGAATAAATCATGTTAATAACTTACCAATTTCTATCTTGCTACCTTGTGTCTTGTGTTTTGTAGCTGTTTTGTGCTTTTGGTGTTTTCTAGCTAGATTCTGTGGGTATTAAATACATGAACTCCAGCTTAAAGGCCAGATGTGTAACCATCTATATGTGTCCATTCTAATGATGTGAAATGGGTTTTGTTTGTCTGGCTTTGTCCACAGGTGTGTGATCTGTCCTTCAGCCTGAAGAAGATGCTTATCAGACATAAGCTCACTCACAACCCAAACCGACCCATGGCTGAGTGCCAGCTTTGTCACAAAAAATTCACACGCAATGACTACCTCAAAGTTCACATGGAGAATGTCCACGGAGAGACAGAAGGCTAGGACCCAAATTAAAACACACACACACACACACACACACACACACACACACACACACACACACACACACTCACTCACAAATACAGACACGCAGACATAGACACACACAAACATATACAGAAATCCCTTCAAACACCATCAAAACATACACTCATTCACTCATTAGGCATTTCCAAATGCCATCCCCAGTTCACCCCCAGTTTTCACATTTTTACAGTTTACACTCATGCACAGAGCAAAGACCAGATATTAGTTAGTTGGTTAGACCGGATATGAGTGTGTGTGGGTATGAGTTTGTGCTGAATTGGGACACAGTAATCATTCAGACTGGAAGTTAAGGAATACACGTCTATATTCATTCGAAACCTACTGAGTTGTGAGAAAAGTTACTGAGTTACTGAGATATAATCTTCTATAGAGAGAGAAACTATAAAGATTTACATGACTTCTCAGTGTTTCAGAAAACTTAAGAAAGTATTTGAGGGAAGAAAAATCGCTGCCCGATGTTTTTGAATGTACTGTCAGTTAAACGCTCCTGTTTTCTGAAGACTTTTGTTGTTCAAGCTTATACATTCCTATTGCTGTTTAATAGAAATGGTTGTTATGTATTTCTGTAACACAGTAGCGCTGCATATGTTGTTATTTCTTTTTAGTACTGTGTATGTTGTTATGTCTTTCTTATATACAGTAATGCTGTGTATGTTGTTACATCTCTGTTATATACAGTAGTGCTGTGTATGTTGTTACATCTTTCTTATATACAGTAATGCTGTGTATGTAACTACATCTTTGTTATATGCAGTAGTGCTGTGTATGTAACTACATCTTTGTTATATACAGTAGTGCTGTGTATGTTACTACATCTTTGTTATATACAGTAGTGCTGTGTATGTTGTTACATCTTTGTTATATACAGTAATGCTGTGTATGTTGTTACATCTTTGTTATATACAGTAACGCTGTGTATGTTGTTACATCTTTGTTATATACAGTAACGCTGTGTATGTTGTTACATCTTTGTTATATACAGTAACGCTGTGTATGTTGTTACATCTTTGTTATATACAGTAACGCTGTGTATGTTGTTACATCTTTGTTATATACAGTAACGCTGTGTATGTTGTTACATCTTTGTTATATACAGTAACGCTGTGTATGTTGTTACATCTTTGTTATATACAGTAACGCTGTGTATGTTGTTACATCTTTGTTATATACAGTAATGCTGTGTATGTTGTTACATCTTTGTTATATACAGTAACGCTGTGTATGTTGTTACATCTTTGTTATGTACAGTAACGCTGTGTATGTTGTTACGTCTTTCTTATACACAGTAACGCTGTGTATGTTGTTACATATTTCTTATACTCAGTAATGCTGTGTTATGTATTTCTTTAACTCAGTAAAGCTTTGTATGTTGTTAAGTATTTCTGTAAGGCAGTAACACTTTGTATGTTGTTAAGTATTTCTTTTATGCAGTCATGCTTTGTATGTTGTTAAGTATTTCTGTAATGCAGTAACGCTTTGTTTGTTGTTATGTATTTCTGTAATGCAGTAATGCTGTCTGTGTTGCCATATATTTCTGTAATGCAGGAAAGCTGTGTATGTATTTCTGTAATGTTGAAGTTTACCTAGAGAGTATGTTTACTTTTTTTTTTTTACATTTTTACATTCTTGTTCTTAAAAAGAGATAAAACAAAACAAACAAACAAACAGCTAAACAACAAAAAAGTGTTGAAGTGTAGAGCAAATCTAGACATTCACTGTTACCTCTCTCATATGTTTACACTATTGTCATATTAAACTTCCCATTAATATATGAAGCATTTAATTAGCCTGTCTGGTGTTTGTTTTTACATCTCTATTCGGTGATTGTGATGCTTGTCGTAGGAAGTAGGAATATCTGCATTTTCATTTCGTTCTTGTCCGTACTTGCTTTAGTCTTTTTATAACTTCCAGTGTGGTGGTTATTGCCGTCTGGTGTAAGCGTGTGGGCATTCAATGTCACCATTACACGCTGTGTTGATTCTCAAAAACAGTTTCCCTGTATCACACAGTGCTTATTACAAAAAGCGTTCGCATGGAGGAGATCATGAACCTCCATGGACCCAGAGCTCAAGGTAAATCGTTACCGCGCCTGTGTGGCCGATTTGGGGAATCGAAGCTCTGGGAGCAGACCTACTCCTTCCATTTGCTGGGAAATACATCATGTGACATTAGAAAGACTTTATCAAAGGCTACACAAAGCCTCAGGAAATGAAGTGTATCCAAACATCCTATTCTCTTCAACCTCTGCCTGTAAAGAGTCTGTGTTAATTACATCCAAGCCCGTCGCTGGATTTCCTCAGTTCACCGCTGGAGCTCAAGGCCTGTCTCCCTTGCTAAACAGCCAGCTACTATTTAAAGTGTAATCACTTTTGGGGTTGGCAAATCTGTTTGATTGTGGGGACACTCAGAAGTGCTTTGAAAGTTGATTAGAAGTGCAGCCTTGATGCATGATACTTTAAAGCTCTCTCACACTGGGGTTGAGAGCTACTAGGCTAATTAAAGATTTCGGTGCCGCTGGTCACCACACAACACATCTGTAAATACGCCCACTGGGATTCTGCTATGACAGCCTCTTCCCTCGTACACCCACCACTCTCCCCAAACACACACACACACACACACACACACACACACACACACACACACACACACACACACACACACACACACACACACACAGGATACACGCACAGACACCTACTCTCAGCTTCTGTCTCTCAACTCCACTTTCCATTTTCACCTTCTTCACCTTCCTCCTTTCTCTTTCTTTTTCACACCATCTCCTCCTGTGACCAACCCCACTTATTGAGTTCAAAACAATTATGTTTTTGTGTACTATTTTTTTTTATCATAAATATTGTTACAGAATAGCTTCACAGGACACTGGGTTTGAGGCAGTGAGTCAGCAGGTCTAAGATAACTGTGGCAAAGAAAAACTTCCTTCGGCAGACAGAGGAAGAAATCATGACTCTTCTGGCAGGCTCCAGGGTCACTCATCTCTCATCACTCCTGTATTTTAATGCCTTCACCAGGGCTGTGGAGTCGGAGTCGTAGAGTCAGAGTCGGGGTCGGCAGCAAAACTGGGTTACTGGAGTTGGAGTGGGTGGTACCATAAATTGAGGAGTCGGAGTCGAAGGTTTTGTGTACTGACTCCACATCCAACTCCACAGCACTGCTTCATAATAAAGCAGTACTGTCGAGTTGGAGTCAGAGTCATGAAGTCGGAGGCAAAGTTGTGTTAGAGGGAGTCAGAGTCGGTGGTATCATAAATTGAGCAGTTGGAGTCGGAGTCAGAGTCGAAGGTTTTGCGTACTGACTCTTCACCTTTAAGTCTACTCTCAGCAGTCTTGTCTATTTCTCACCTAATATATATATATGTGTGTGTGTGTGTGTGTAAAGTCAAGAGTCGTGCCTTCCTGTCTGTTAGTGTGGTAGTGGCGTCACTCTGTCTTCATGCAGGAATTTGATTGAAGTGTAGACTCATAAAACGTCATAGTCAGAAAGCCACTACTGACAGCAGCAGGCTCTCTGTCTCTCTCCCCAAACCCATCCTCTACTTCCCACACAAGCTCAGCGAGTTTCAACCCCAAGAACCCAGAGAAAGACTGAGAGACCTGTTTACCGTTCACATATACAGGAGTTTATCAATCATCTGATGTCAGCATGTCTGTGTGTGTGTGTGTGTGTGTGTGTGTGTGTGTGTGTGTGTGGGTGTGGGACTTAACTTCTACCTTGTGTGTATGACTTCCTAAGTAGAGCCTGCACTGTCTCCAATAGAAAGCGTATGTTTGTTGTCTCGCTGTTTTTTTTTTGTTTTTTTTTTTTGAAAGATTCACATGCAAAGCATGTCTTTGAAGACACACTCCAGACTCAAACGGTCCGCGGATGGGTCAGTCTGCATTCCTTCGGCAGACGTGACCGCGACCACCTCCAGGGCGGGGTCCAAGCCATCGTGCCTGGCATCCCACGCCCGCAGCTGTGCCCCACTCTCAGGGTTAGAGCTGACGTTCTGAAGTACCGTGGCATTTTTATAGTTCATCATAAACAGAGAAGGAAAGCACAGGGCTCAAACTCACAGCAGCTGGGACACACTGCACTCATGCCTGACTTTCACAGTGTCAGCACTGGAGAGTCAGTAAGTTTTAATGGAGTCAGTGAGGGCTTTTCCTCACCGGCCTCCTGTGTGTGTGTGTGTGTGTGTGTGTGTGTACGTTTCTGTGGGAGCATGCATATTTGTGTGCGTGAGTGCGTGTGTGTGTGTGTGTGGGTGTGTGTATACGTTTGTGTGTGAGTGTGTATATTTGTGTGTGTGTGTGTGTGTGGGTGTGTGTATACGTTTGTGTGTGAGTGTGTATATTTGTGTGCGTGCATGTGTGTGAGTGTATGCCAGGTTTTTCTCTAATGTTTCTATGCTCTTAAGTCTCTGACTGACACACTGTAGTACTGATATGCACTGAGAAAAGTCAATTTAATAAAGCATAATTATTTTAAATAGTCTTTTCAGTGATCATTCTTTAGTGCTACTGTCTGTGGTGGAGACATAATCAGCC
Source organism: Chanos chanos (assembly GCF_902362185.1). Classification (NCBI taxonomy): domain Eukaryota; kingdom Metazoa; phylum Chordata; class Actinopteri; order Gonorynchiformes; family Chanidae; genus Chanos; species Chanos chanos. The sequence continues at coordinate 11,450,086 of NC_044504.1, read as the reverse complement.
CACACGTAAAAAATGTAAATGTGTAAATGTATGTAACATGATTCTACTGTTAAATACCACAGGACTCGTTGCATTATTAAGCCATTGTTATGTCATTTATATGCACCATATCATATATGTTAAATAGGATATAATATAGTATAATTAAAATGTATGTGACCCTGCCTGATGGAAATGATCACTGCTAATGAAGAAGAGAAACAGAAACTTTACATGGTTATAAGGGCATCTGAACATGGATAAGGCTTCAAACAATGAAATGGACCTCTCCTTAAACTTTGCGAGCATTCACTGGAGTATATGTATATATATGTATGTGTGTGTGTGTGTGTGTGTGTGTATATATATATATATATGTGTGAGTGAGTGTGTGTGTGTGTCCGTGTGTGTTTGTGTGTGTGTGTGATTTTATGGGGAGTCGCAGTTTCCTGAGCTCCAGCCAGTGTTTGTGCGTTTGGTCAGACTGTTGCTTGGGTGGATCTCCACCCCGGGTTTTCAGGAGCGTCATTACCCTTGACCACAAATCCACCCCCAAGACACCCGCACTGCTGTCTCCACGGCAACAGGTAGTGTGGTACGCTCCCTTGACCAGGGGAATGTAAAGTATTGGTGTCTACACAGAATTCTGTGGCCTTGGAGGGAATACTTCTAACATTTTGAAGTGTGTGTGTGTGTGTGTGTGTGTGTGTAGTAAGGGAGACTGGTGGAGGCTTCATTGAGGGCTACTCCACCAACATTCCAGGGAATCTGATTTGAGGTTGTGTGTCTTATCCATGCAATGAGGGAGTGCTACTGAAAGGATAAACAAATATCCAAAACCAGGCTGCGGTCACAGAGAGAGAGAGAGAGAGACAGAGATAGAGAGAGAGAGAGAGAGAGAGAGAGAGAGAGAGGAAAAATGACAGAGAGAGAATGAGAGCGAGAGAAAGAAAGAGAAACTGTACTGTAACTAATTATCAAAAATAAGTTTTCACTATTTAAGCGGTTTTGCCACAAAAAGGGGTGACCTAGTGGACAGATGAACAATTGCACCATGGTGTGTACTATGAGAAAACACACACACACACACACACACACATACACGTGCGCACTCACACACACACACATACACGTGCGCACACACACGCACACACACACACACACACACACACACACATTATTAACGCTCAGAACATTTATATATGTGTATCTCAAAGTTGAAAATTATACTAAAATCCTCACACTTTTACAAACAGGATTGGCACATTTATTTAGAAAATGTAGCCATTTATGTAGTACAATTGCGTGCATGTCAGACTTTCACGACTGAAGAATTGTATCTTAAACATTCCCTGATTTCTGACTCATATCCATATCTAGTGGCTGTCACCCACACCTACATCCTTTAGTCCATTCTCAAAGCCTGGTAAAGCTTCTGTCATGAACTTTTGGGTGTTCCTTAGATTTCGCTCAAACAATGTTGTTTTCCTTTGAGTTCCGCAGTGTGAAAGTGGAAACTTTTGTCTGCAAAACTTGCATGTCAGGCCGATAAGGAATCTACCCATTTGAATCCTTTCATTTTCACACAGTTCATGTTTATCTGACAGGAACTGTCATGTCTCTCAACTCGATAACTTAGAACTTAGTCTGCATTCATTTTCCTCTACAAAGGAAACATTTCCCAGAGACAAAATTTAAGTACTGAAGTGATATACACAGAGACAAACACCGTCTCACACAATTCTCCTCAATTCCACACAGATCTATACAAACACATAAAGGCCCCACACAAGACTGCACAGACATACACAGACATATACAGACCTACACAGACACATAAAGGCCCCACACAAGACTGCAGAGACATACTCAGACATACACAGACACATAAAGGCCGTACACAGAACTGCAGAGACATACTCAGACCTATACAGACACATAAAGGCCGTACACAGGACTGCTCAGACATACACAGACATACACAGACATACACAGACACATAAAGGCCCCACACAAGACTGCACAGACATACTCAGACCTATACAGACACATAAAGGCCGTACACAGGACTGCTCAGAAATACACAGACATACACAGACACATAAAGGCCCCACACAGGACTGTACAGAGATACTCAGACATACGCAGACACATAAAGGCCCTACACAGGACTGTGCAGACATACTCAGACATACGCAGACACATAAAGGCCCTACACAGGACTGCACAGACATACTCAGACATACACAGACACATAAAGGCCCCACACAAGACTGCACAGACATACACAGACATACTCAGACATACACAGACACATAAAGGCCGTACACAGGACTGCACAGAGATACTCAGACATACGCAGACACATAAAGGCCCTACACAGGACTGCACAGACATACACAGACATACACAGTCCTATACAGACACATAAAGGCCCTACACAGGACTGCACAGACATACTCAGACATACACAGACATACACAGACACATAAAGGCCCTACACAGGACTGCACAGACATACACAGACCTACACAGACCTACACAGACACATAAAGGCCCCACACAGGACTGCACAGACATACTCAGACACATAAAGGCCATACACAGGACTGTACAGACATACTCAGACATACTCAGACATACACAGACACATAAAGGCCCCACACAGGACTGCACAGACATACTCAGACATACACAGACACATAAAGGCCCCACACAGGACTGCACAGACATACTCAGACATACACAGCTGCGCAGAACTACACAGTCATGGAACAAATCTTTACATCTGTCAGCAAACACATCTCAAACAATGTCAAGTCTGCTATTACACCACCATAGCCCTGTCTATACACACACACACACACACACACACACACACACACACACACACACACACACGCAGCTCAGTCTGTATTCTTCATCCTGATGTTGACAGAGAGACACATGGGAAATTATGTCATTTGCATCCCCCATAACAATAAAAAAGAGAGGGAAAAAAAAAACCGGAGGGAATTTCTCTCCTTCTCTGACCTGATGTTCAGTTCTTCCTTCATGCAGAAGAATGAGTGGATGGAGAGTGCTGATCACTTTTCACATTTAGCAGATGTTGAGACATCAGACAGCAATATGATGTAGCTCTTTGGACAATGTTTTTTCACCCTCATTATGCTGGTTTAGAGCTGTCTCCTTTACTAAGTCAGGACAATGAATCTCCTAAATTGCTTGATGTGGAAAACACAAATGACATATTCAGATATTTTTGATTAGTGGATTTTTTTAGGGGATCTGCAATGATGACTGAAAATGACACCTCGTAAAATGTGTGCCCAAAGAAGTGCTAGTAGCTATGGTGACTTCGGCCTTGTCATCCAAAACTCATAAAGACAATAAACAACATTAAACCCGTCGACAAACACCACGCAAAGGCCGCAATTCAATGAATTTTTAAAATATAGTAAACTAGAACCAAATGGCTACATACAACTAGAACCAAAAGGCTTTTCTGAAATAATCAGACACACTCCACATTTGATTGGAAACATCTTTTGTATGGCCAATTTTTAGATCCTTCTGGAACTTTGTGTTGGAGTAGAGAGGCTTCTTGCCATGGTAAAATTATGTTGTAAGGTGATTGGTGATTACAGAAAGGACTTAATCAGTCTAGTCAGAACATTTGTGGGGATTTGAAGAAAGATGGTCTATTTTTCTTCTTCTCTGCTTTAGTCTGTTACTTGTGGTCATCCTTTCTCTCTTTTTCTTTCTCTCTTGTTCTGTCTGTCCAATCCATTTTTTAGCATGGCTACACAAGCTAAGGTAAACCTTTTAGACAGCGAAGTGTATGACTTAGAGACAAATGAGGTGGAACAATGCGTAAATGCCAAAACACACACACCACACCGCACGCATGCACGCACACACACACACGCGCCTGCGTGCACACACACACACATACATACGTAAGAGCCTAGAGATAATGGCCTCTTCAGTGCAGAGTGTATGACTTACAGGTGAACTGACTGAGCCATTGTCTGAACCTGTGACCCTAGACCACACGCACACACACACACACAGAGAGAGAGAGAGAGAGAGAGACATTGTTGTATCTCTGTGAAGTGATGATTCAGGTGGAGAGAGGTCCATGGTGACAGTGTCCTCTCAGCACTGTAGAAGATACTGGTCTGTCACAGGAAGCTACCGCTTAAATATTGTCACCAGTCATTAATCATATTCTACAGGACACCACCCAGCCATGACTGAAACCTCTCTCCCTTTTGTCTTATAATCAAACACATGTATCCATACACATACATGCACATGTGTGCTCTTTCTCTTTCTCTCTCTCTCTCTCTCTCACACACATGCGCACACACACGCACACGCACACACATACTCTTCACCGTAGATGCACTGACTGGAAAATCCAGGACTTTTTTTTACACTAGGTTCAGAGGAAAGCTAACTCTTTCACACACACACACACACACACACACACACACACACACACACACAGACATGCATACAGTGTCATTGCTTGCAAACACAGTTGTCACAGTGTACACACAACTGCAGGTGAGTCCTAATGAGAGGATATGTCAGTCATTAAGTGCCATTCTGTTTAACCCTCGCTCAGAGAGTCAGAGCTCAGACCTCTAATGAAACAGCACTATTAGCTCATGTATTAGCAAATAAAATCTTTGACCTTGACCTTGACCTTGATTAAAGGCATATTTAGATTTTCAGCTTTAAGTTTAATTAAGCTGCAAATATCTATGATTTTATAATACAGACTGTTTCAAATTATTTCAACATTATTTGAGTTCATAACTGTCAAGAGATGGTGGAGGCAGAAGTGTAAATTTATAGTCAGTGGAATTTCTTTTGCAATTCTGCCTCCTATGTGGCTTATTAAAATGAATATTTGTTGATTTGACTGTTAGTACATTCCAACATTGTGAGCTAAACTAATTTACTGTGACGGCAAAGACAGTCTCAATGACATGAGACTGTAACTTTTGGACATGGCCTCTGCCCAGTTGTCTGTCACCAGTTAACCATGCATTCACAAATGCAGCCAAAACATGACACATTACACTGCAAATACTCAGCTCCTGCTTACCACTGTTTTCCTGATTCAGAACCAGTGTGTTTCAGACACTCTTTCTTGAAGCTGGCTAATCCACCAGTACTGTAACACTCCCTGTGGTAGGACCAGTCACTGTGGAGTAGCACTAGCAGTTTGAGTAAACCGAGAGAAATAGAGATGGAAGGAGAGAGAGAAAGAAATGGAAGAGTGTGAAGGAGACAGATCAGCCTTGATCCTCTAACTCCAGCAAAGCACAGTGGCACTGACTGTCACTGTGGGAAGAGGGATGAAACAGTTTGACCCTTCCTCAATTCAGAACTCAACCCTTCAGCCACTGCTAAATTACCTCTCTCTGTACCAGCTGACTGTTTACTGTAGAAAGAGAGAGAGAGAGAGAGTGAGAGAGAGAGAGAAAGAGAGAGAGAAGAGAAGAGAAGAGAAGAGAAGAGAAGAGAAGAGAGCTAGCAGGAAATCAGGGAAGAGGAAAAAGAAAGAGGAAAAAGGTGGATTTCGAAGTGGGACAAGGAAATAGAGACAAGGAGAAAGAGTGACTGAGAGAGAGAAAGAAAGAGAAGTAACAGATGTATTGGGAGGAGAATGTGTTTTAGTACGAGGGAGAGAGAAAACACAACTAAACAGAGAAAAGGTGGGAGAAAAGAAAATGCATGAAGACAGATTAAGAAAGGGACAACCAGATGGAAGAGAGAGAGAGAGAGAGAGAGAGAGAGAGAGAGAGAGAGAGAGAGGTGCAGATCAATCCTTTTACTGCATTTTAAATGAGCAGAGGAAAAAACCTGAGTTGTCCTTGTGTTTTAGATTGGGTAAAAGATTACTGGTGAGCAGGGAAATGAGAATATGGAAATGACAGACAATGGAGACAATTCTGGCAACACTTAAGTCAGAGGTTTGTAATGCTTCCTTTTGTGCTGTTGGCTTGGAAATGGAACCCTCAAATGACAAATGCCTTTTCAAACACACTAACACACACACATACACACACACACATCTTTTCTTTTCTTTCCTTTTCAAAGCAAGGATGACACAAGAGATGAGGGCTCATTCACAAAACTATACCTCTATGGTAATCACTTTATTTTGTTTTTTTTGTTTTTTTTTTAATTTTCCCACAAAAAACAAAACTTAATGTATATGACTGATGTGATTTTGCTAGTGAGCCATAACCAAGTCACAAACTAAACTAAGCTATATTCAATAAATAAAATCATGTGAGGAAGCTGTGGTTGTAGATTAGGATCTTTTTTTTGCTAGATGAAGACTAGCCAGACCGGGAATATTGTCTGTGAATTTTGTCTTGTGGCATCTGTGAATATTGTCTGCTGTGCTAGTCATTGTTTCTAAAGTCTAATGTGATGCTGCATATATAATGTGATGCTGATATCTGCCTGTGTTTGATGTTGCTGACACTTACAGCTTATCCACCATGCTGTACCAAGAGCAAATTCCACTGAACTCGGTCATGTGGTCATTAAAAATGACTCTGATTCTGTATAAGGTAGAGCCATCTGCTCTCCAATAATCGTCCAGTGTGTCCTCTTGTCAGTAACAGTCACAATGACACATGCGTATATGTATGTGTGTGTGTGCGTGTGTGTCTGTGTGTGAATGCACAAACACACTCCTATCACTTCTTTCTTCTCCCTATGTGGGCAACCCGCATGTTCAGTGTCTACAGCACCTCCCAATCTCTCCTATCTCTCCTTCCCGCTTGGACGCGATGTTTAGAACGATAGCAATCTAGTGGCGGCTCACCGTGGCCGTGGATGTGTGGTGGTCCACTAGCATCATGCTAAACAGAAAAAAAAAAGAAAACAAAAAAAAGAGAAAACCCTAAAAATGCTTGAGCTACAGGGCTTGTGCGGTTCACGTTGCATCTGACTTTTGTGGTGAATTTCTCTCCTTACATGCACCATCGCGAATGACATGGTCCTGCGATATCACCTCACCACAAGGACTGGGTGGAGTCGTACACAGGTGCACGGGTTGGCCCATGGTATCAGGGTAATGCCCGCGAAACGTGGGCATTGAATGGAAATGGTAATGAGGCTTGAACAACTGGGGAGGTTGGTTCGGGGGGGGGGGGGGGGGGGGGGGCGGTGTTTGGTGGGGTAGGAGTGGCGTGGCTGCTTGATCAGGGTACAGCACCCATGAAATGTGGCCCCTGGTTGTTGTTTCAGCTGCGTACAATGTCAGACAAACTGCTTTTTTTGTGGATTAGATCAAATATAGAGCAGACTAGAATTAGATTATTTGTAAGATACTACAGATGTTGAACCTGCTCCATAGTTAAAGCCTTATCAGCTCATAATGCTATACAGACAGCTATGTTAACCATTAGCTTATGCACTGTACTTTAGCAATAGGCATTAGGCAGTATGGCAGTGGAATTATAGGCTATGAACACTAATGGTATTAATTTACATTAAAGTCTCAGCTACCCATAATGACAAATGTCCTAGTACCTGGACTTTGCTATGAATAACCACAGTCTGCGTACAATTCTCTCTCACCTGCTTAACGTTTCAATGAATGCGCTCCTTGGTTGCCATGGGGAAGTTCTAGCACTGCAATTGGTGATGTGAGAGGATGGCGCAATGGCTGAACCTCACTGATGCCTCAGCGTCCTGAATCCATCCTGTTCTCCTCTGCAATTCCTATTAGCTCACAGCTCAAACCATGAAGCAGGCAAACAGATTCCCATAGAGTATTGTAACAACTGCATCTCCTCCATAAGTGTCCATGTAACATGGCTATATGAGGTTGAACTGAAAGAGTGCAGTTAAGGCACAATGAATATCAAGCATAGCCGCACAGCTCTTGAAGTGGTGCTGAAATCTGACTGCATCAGCTATAAACAACCAGTAAATGTGAGAAGACCAAAGAGGGTTCCCAGTTCTGACAGAGTACATTCACGCACTACTTTTCTCATCAAGTGGCGGCAATCTGTTGGTAATTGCAGCACTGCTATTAGCAAGTAAAGCTACCTTAGAAACCAACTATACTTTGGATAATTATTGACTCTTCATATTGACTATGCACGATCTTAGTGATCTACCAAGGTTAAAAGTCTGAAATTAAAATAAGTCAGGTGTATCTGTGTGCCTTGCCCAACTGGTTCATTTGGGTTACTTACCTGCACAGCCTTTGTATTAATACGTATACTGCTATACGGACCGTCATGTTCGCTTAAGCGTCAAGTCTTATATAGTTCAGGTCTCATATAGTTCCTGTCGAATCTGTCTGAATAAAGCTGCACAAACTCATGATAACAAATCTAGATGCACAAATCTAGATGACCAGCTAGCAACTAACTGCTCCATAGCTCAGTCAAATACCGCCCGACACATACAGGAAATTGGAGCAACAGCCATGCGGAGAAAACAAATGGGTGCTCCAATTGTGAGTTTAAATCCAGTTTCAGTCATTAAATCATAGTTTAAAACTATGTGCTGACATTACGTTCTCCATAAACACTAACCAATAGGCGTGGTAACACCTGACTTAAATATATGGTCAGTACTCATGATTCCAGCAAAGAGCGGTGAAATGTAGAACTGCTCTGGCAGCTATTTCAGGTGAATATTTGCGACTGTATGGTAAACATGCGTCCATCAGTCAATGTTTCTGTGACTGGTGGTTTTTCTGTGGGTCGTAGCAGTTGGACTCATGCCCGTGCTGTAACCTGGACCATGGTCTGTCCTGCTCTGCCTCCTTCCCCTTGACTTCTCTGGTATGATTGAACCCACCAGGGATATATCCCCTCTCTGAACTAGCTCAAGGCGGTTGAGCAGGCCACTCAAGCCTCTTTACCTTGGCAAGCCGGCAGTCCATGTGAGTAACCTCAAAACTTTCATACTGCAGCTACAGCTACTGCTGTATGGGCACCATACCTTTCTTTATGTAAACAGATGCTCCGCTTCAAGTCAACATTCCAGTACCTGCAGAAAATGAAAATAAAAATGGATGAACGAATGATATGTTGAATTAATTTGTGTAACTATACAGTCTTATCTATTTAGCTATACCTGATAGCAGCATACATTTGTAACACTTATACAACAGTTACTATAGTGAGAATAAATTTGCACTACCACACATATGTGCTCACATACCACTGAATGAGAAAAAGAAAGAAAACGAGACTATTTGGAACAGTCCCTGTTATTATTCACAAATGTATTCTCCATTTAAACGACACTCAATTCACAGATTGCACCCCGCTCTATTAAGCTGCTGTATTCCAACCGCCTCACTGGTCTATTTAAAATTTGACCTGTTTGACCTGGTATTTCCACAGCGACCACAAAAAATCCCAACACATAATGACATATACTGAAGTGCAGTGCAATGCACACTACGTGTCTATTGTATGATTGTGCATTAATAAAAGTCAAATGAGTATTAGACTGGCTTAACCAGTTCTCTGAAAAACCTAATTGGTTTCACATTTGTACAATAGTCCGGAAATTACATCAAGTCAGCAAAACCATCATCCGGCTGGTTTAAGGGGTAGCCCTTTTACGTTTGCACGGTGAGGTTAATTGGGGGTTTTCTCGGTGGAGCGCTGGACTTTTGGCGAAAACTTTGTGCTGATTTACGACAGTCCACAAAGACTACTCGACTGAATAAATCTCTCACTCCATCATTCTTGACACAAACAGAAGTGTATTTCAAGTGGACTTAATAACGTTTTTCAAATCCGCTGAAAAGTCTTAAGTTATAGGCAAGACATTCATTGTTCCGAATGCACGTCATACTTTTCTTCACTTGTGCTTGCACCCAGTTTGAAGTAAATGGTGGAGCCGTGGTCAACATTTGTTGGAAATTACCTCTCATTTATCAGGTTTTTAAAATACTTTCTCATCTTCAAAGCTGCTCTGACGTTTCGGTAGCCCCTGGCTCTCTGGAAGTCATACCTGTCTTAATTGTAGTTTATACTTATGTCATATGAGTTTAAGAAGATGTAATTCTAGATGGCAACAATAAAAGGTTCAGCTTTCATTTGCGCACCTGTTTGGGTATTTGAATGGAAACACGATGCTTCGAAGGAGGGAGTGTTATGAGTTTTGCCACAATAAACCAACCTACAGACAGGCACATATTCTGCCCCCCCGGGGGCTGGCCTTCTCGCCAATCTTTGCGCGTTTTGTTCCCCGGCCTTGTCTTTTCGGTGTTCCTTTGGGAGCGTGGCACCGTTTGAGTTTCATTAAAAGCATGTTGGGGAATTGGATCCATCCTCGCGCTACAGATGAGCGTACCAATAAGACCGTGGAAAGCATTGTAACTGGGAGCAGACCCAAAATTATGCATGCTACGTAACTCTCCCTCTGTGTAGGTGTGTATATACGCACATCAGAACGTATCAAAGTTATAAACCTACAACTACATTTGACATGTGTTTGGGAAAAGTAAGGGTGACTGGCTGTATTGTATTCTCAGATCCATTGTGCTGCAAACTCTGAATCTAATTCATACCTAATAAATATTTATAACATTTTAAAAGTTGTTTATTATATCTCTTCTGTGTGGCATTAATAAACTGTTGTGCGCATGCATTGTGTGTCAGTCTTTTGTGTAAGAGTGCTGTGTAGTACAGAGTATTACGTTTAGTGCTGTGTTGTTTTGTGAAGTCCAGATCTTTTCTGTCCTGCGTATTGTTATAACACAACACACTAAACAGGACCAAATGCAGGTAAATTTTGATGACAGTGTGTTAACTGGAGCCAGGCCGGCTGAATACACACAAACACACACACTTGCCTTCATATCTTAGTGGGAATCATTTTGGCATTGTGAAGACATCTGGTTGGCTGTCATGCCAATTATATGCTGTGAGGAAAGCTTTTTTTTTGACACTTATCAATCATAATTATGATAAGTCAGCCCTGTTCCAACACTCTCAGACTCTCTCTCTTTGTCTTCTTTTCTGAAATGCTCAAGTTCAATAGAACTGAATGAGTCAAAGCAACAGTATAACTAGTGGAGAATTTCCAGCTCTCATATTGATTGACGAATGTAAAGCAGTCCCAGAAAAAAAGCCTAGAGTGGAGGAGAACTTTATTGGCTCCAGATTCTCTGCATTCTCTGATTCACTCTTGACTGACACCACTAATTTCATGTCGTGTCTTGTACTGCCCTACATGATCGAGTCTGAACTCCATCCAGGTCTGAGATCCTATGTTGTGCTGTAAGAAACAAGCAAACAAACAGACAGACAAACGCTACAGTAACCATGCTAATTAGCATTTTTCTCTCTTCATGGTGAACTGTTATGTCCTTAAGGTTTTGATGAGAATACAGAGGCTATTTAGTCCCTTTAGACTTCGTTGGTGAAGGAACCAAGGACATAAGGAGAAGAAGCTTTCTGGTGCAATGGGACAGTCATTTATATCCAGAAGCTGTGAAGGGCTTCCAGATGTGTTCTCATCAGAGGAGATGAAGATTGACAACCTCTCAAAGTGAGCTGAGACATCACTCAAGCACAGAGAGAGAGAAAAATAAACCCCCCTCTCAATGGCAACCTGTGTGTGAATGCTATCATTAACACGTGTGTGTGTGTGTGTGTGTGTGTGTGTGTGTGTGTGTGTGTGTGTGTTTTAGAGTTTATGTGAGGGTGAGTACTCGGGCACAGTCTGGTATGTGAGTATGTTTTGGTAGGTGTCTGTGTTTGTTTTTATGCTGTGTGTGTGTGGGTGGGTGAGTGTGTGTGTGCTTGTGTCTGTGTGCAGGTGCCTCTGTGTGTGTTATCAAGGGAGGTGTTTCATGTGTGCTTAAATCTGCAAATCTGACCATGTTCATGCCTGCACTGCATTTTCTGTGTGTGTGTGTGTGTGTGTGTGTGTGTGTGTGTGTGTGTTTATGTGTGTGTGTGTGTTTATGTGTATGCCAGGTTTCTCTCTAATTACAACATATGGAATGTATAATCACATCCAAGGGGAACCCCAGAACTTGCTTCTGTTAAATTCCTGCACTATCAAAGAACAGGCCCAGACAGCTGGTCCCTACTGCCACGTGCCACCATTACGGCTCAAGGCAGAACATTAGCACCTCACTTGCATCCTGTAGACAGTCAGTTTCTGAAACTTATGCAATAAATGTTGCCATTTTGGTTCAAAGTCATGTGATGTGGCTGATCATTTTGGCTGCTAAGACAACCATGGAGCATAGTTACCATTTTGGCTCAAAGGGCAATGGAGGATGGATAGAGCACTCAGTTTCACACAGGGCACACAGTCACATATGCATATGGTACAAGCATTTTTACAGGCAGGTCTGTCCATGTGTCAACCAGATGTTGTTGGCCTCACTGGCCTTCAAAGAAACAATTAGGAACAATTATTGCAACACATAAATGAATTTCAGCCATGATTATAACTTTCAGAGTGAGGGAGCAGAGCTGGACACAAAGCCAGGTGGTTATAATCTGCTCAGCACTCTCAAGTGGGACTTTAGAATGAAATGAAAAGAGAGAGAGAGAGAGAGAGAGAGAGAAGGAGAGAGAGAGAGAGGGAGAGAGAGAGGGAGAGAGAGAGAGGGAGAGGGAGAGCGCAACCTGCGAGGCTGTTTATTCAAGCGCTTGTGCATTTGGTCAAGTACTGCTATCAAACTTCCCCTCATATAGAATCACACACACACGCACACACACACAAAGTTAAACCCCTCTAATACCACTTTAATGGTGGTCATTTCATTTAATGGAGACTCATTTTGCAACTGCAACAATTAAAGGGTGCCCTAATGCGGGTGGTATCAGACACACACACACACACACACACACACACAATCTGCCTGTCTCCCTCCCTCTCCAAACAAACATCAACTATTGTGAACCGCAGTTACTCAAGCACAGTGTTCTAACATTTCAGTTCACGGTCAGGCAGAGGAGAGACAGTGGATGGGATACAGACACAAATTCTGTCTCTCCTAAGATTTTAGTCGGAGAAATCTACACCATGTTGTAGCTTGATTAAAAGCACATTTGGTCAGGTTGAGGACAGGACAGTGAAGAGTTTCTGTTGCACAGTGAACAGTGGGTACTTCTGATAGGTCAGGATTAACTGTGTTTGAAAAGCAGAAGAAGCTCCAAACAACACAGTCAGATTCTCATGTCAGTTTTTGTTCTTGGTGCCGGAATCTTTGAACATGCCCGTTCTAAGCAGAGCCATTTCAGCTGAAATGTGTTCAACTGTCTGTGTTTATGGAGGATTGTATGACCGAGAAGTCCAGACTATGTGTGTGTGAGCAAATCCTTTCTTTTTATGTTCTTGATATCATCGCCCTTGTTATCATCTGACTTGATGCAACTGTGTTGTTTATATTTCTCTGTCTCTCCCTCTGTATATGTGTGTGTGTGTGTGTGTTTGTGTGTGTGTGTGGTCCATGTTATTAGTGCTTTGTGATGGGTTGGTTTAGCAGTATTTACTGTAATTACAGGTTCTACAAAGTGAAACCTGCATATAGAAACTGGAACAGAGAGGAAGAGGGAGGAAAGGAGGGAGTGAAAGAGAGAAAGAGTGATGAGGATACATTTTTGGGGAAAGAAATGAAATGAGAGGTGGGAGAAAAAGAAAAAAAAAACTGAGTTATTACTTTTCTACCAGTCTGTAGAATGCACTTTGACTGGATTATGTGTCTTTTATGTTTGTTTGTGTAATGTGTAGACCAGATTAAAACACTGCAGCATAGCCTTTGGTTTCAAAAGATACAAAAATCATTTTCACCTGACAGCTCCTTTTAACAATAAAATGGGCCCTATGACTACGCTTGATCTCTCTCTGGAAAACTGCTCAAAATAGAGCAAGAAAGTCAAGAAGAGCAAGGGAGAGGGAGAGACAGAGAGAGAGAGAGAGAGAGATTTCTGACAGCTGTATGAAGGACAGATAATGGCTGTATTAGCAGATGAAGAGTGTCAGAGTACACTGGTTCCTCAGTCAGGCTCAGACGTGTGCTGTCAGTCTGACTGTCTGCTACCTGACAACAGCCGGCAGGGTGTCCCTGAGATCTGACACGCAGTGGGCCACTGTCACACACACACACACACACACACACACACACGTAATGGACCACTGTCACACACACAGTCTCTCTCTCTCTCTCTCACACACACACACACACACACACACACACACACACACACACCCTGCATCCCTTTCTCTGTATGATGCCACAGGCTTTGACTGGTTTAATGTGTTTCTCTGTCCCCTGCTGTGGAAACTCCATGTCACAAACTGACACGTTGTGAGTTGGTAAGGCAAGACGTGAGGGACGGAACACAAAGAAGAAGCCATCACAGGACAGGTGGAAATTATAAAGGCTTTCTAACCTCCACAGCAGCAAATCAGTGAAAAGAACTTTATAAATGAATCCATACATGAACTGAGCTGAAAAAAAAAAAGAAAAAAAAAAAGAAAACCTTCAGTTGGAAAACTCATTTCAGCCAGCCTGACTATTCAGGGGTCTGTCACACTGCAAATCAGAGTGCAGGCCTGTCCCGTATACGTGTGACCCCATCTCTCTTTCCAACTGCTCAGAAAAAAAACACCTCCCACTCCAAAGACCAGAGTCAAACAAAAAGGCAAATATAGATATGATTCAATGAAAAAAGTTCTAACGAATGGACAGTAATCTACATCGACCGAAATGGTATACGGTTTTCAGTGATATTTAATTTAAAATAAAACAATAAAAAACATCCACGGTAAATGTGAACACTCAGCGAGGCAGTGTAGTTGAGTTGAATGCTGCACTGAGGAAACTGTCATGGAGCTGGGTGCTAACTGATCTGCTTTTCCTTTAGCCTGTCATCTTTCGCTATAATGAGTTATGTTTGCTCAGTTAATACAGTCATTCATATCTGTTAACATTCCCTGATTTTTGATGATTTGATGATTTCATCACTGGCGCTAGCAGAACATTCTACAGAACCAAGCCATAATTCAGAGGCAAATTTGCTGTAAAAGTGTACATTCAGCAAAGGTGCTGCATCTTCTGCATACTGCAATTAATCTTACATCTGGGTCTCAAGGTCTGAATTTCAACTCTCCTTCCCAATATGGAAGTCATTCCTAGTCTGGCTCTAACAAAATTACACCTAGAATTTAAAAAAAAAAAAAAAATTGTGCACTTGTGCACGATGATGGATGATGACACGGAGGTTTTGATTAGATAACATACAGTTTTCCTGTGTGTTTTTCCTTACGCCTAGTGAACGTCCGGTTGACTTGTTCACACAAATGTATTCAGATAGGAAAACACATACACCTCTGAACATCTTACATTATTTCCACTTCATCCCAGTCTTAGTTTTATTTGTCTTAAACGTCAACATACTTTTTGTTTTACCCTCAACACTGCTGCACTGTCAGTAGAGTGAACTGAATGGAACAGAGTTGCCTAGCTGCCCTTGCTTTTATGGGAAGAGGTCTTTACTAGCACTCACCATCCCAGAGTGAGGTGGCAGTCATGCAGGGACACTTAACTGACCATTTCAAGTGGGTTGAAAATGGAAAAGAAAATTAAAAGTACAGACTACTATATTTACGCATGCATTGACATCAGCTTCAAAGGAAGGTCTCCGCAGCGTAACCCGTTCCCAGCTTGCTTTGCTGCATCAGGCTCAACAGAATAAAAGTGATGTATGAGCTGTGAAGAGTAGGCTCATTTTATCTGCTGCCATGGTGACAGGGGATGGGCAGTGTTTGTCTGTTGTCATGGGAATAGAGCCCCGGTCAAAGGGTTAACTCGTCGGAGGCCGCTGTGATGAAAGAGCAGGAGCACCTTGGACCGGACAGAACACATTTATCTTGTTAGGTCTTCTCTCTCTCTCTTTTACATGTGCGCGCACACACACACACACACACGCACGCGCGCACACACGCACGCACGCACATACAAATGCACAGATAGACATACAGACAGTCAGACACACACACACACACACACACACACACACACACGCACGCACGCACATACAAATGCACAGATAGACATACAGACAGTCACACACACACACACACACACACACACACACACACACACACACACACACACACAAACACACACACACACACACACACACGCACGCACACACACACACGCACGTACATACATACAAATGCACAGATAGACAGACACACACACACTCACACACACATATACTCTTAATCCACAAAGAGTCAAAGTTGGTTTATTCTGTACCTGTGGAAAATTTTGAAATGGAAAATTTCGAATGCACAGTTTCCCAATCACTGAGATGAAGATGTCCATATGGTGAGTGAAAGTCTGTTTGACTTGGTCATACAGATTTATTCAGGTATGAATACGCATGTACACGCACATACACTACACCTCGACCCTTCAGCATCTGACAATCTTTCCATTCTGAATGTTCACCTGAAAAACCAACTGAATCCTCTCTATTTCCCTGTTTCTCTCTCTCTCTCTGCCTGTGTGCTCCTCCTCTCTCTATCATTCTCTGTCTCTGTCACACACACACACACACACACACGCACACACACACTTTTTCCATCATGTGTCAGAAACAGATTCAAGGATTCATCAGTAGGTTCAATAATGTGAGACATAGCCAGAAATGTTTTCTGGAACTTTCCTTCTGCTGTGTTGCTGAGCGACTGTGAGCCTTTGAAGTGGTTTTTGGGCACTGCTGATTGGCCATATGCCCACATAAACCACTCTTTCTTTTCAACACATGCAGAAATGTCCTTGACTGATAGAGATACGAGGCACAACCGTTCCTTCAGTATTTGGGATAGGCTAAGCCCTCACGTCAGAATTCATTCCAACAACAGTTTTTACCATTTCCAGAAGATGCCCTTCAGCATGGTATTCGATTATACAGTACCTGCCCTCTTTCTTTTTTACTTTTACTTCTTCTTTATGTCTGTCCTTTTTTTTTTTTTGCTTAAATTTCTTCAATTTTATTTTTTTTCTCTATCTACATCTTTCCCTGAAATGTCTCTCTAATTTTTTCTTTCTCTGCATATCTCTGTATTTTCCTCTCTCTGTCTTGGAGAACGCATTTCTGTCTTCATATATTTGGTCAAAGGGTTCATTTCTTTCTTTCTTTGTCACCTGTGTTTTTCTCTTCTCATCTACCTGTTTTCTTCCTCCATCCTGTAGCCTCTCTCACTATACATACCCTCCCATACACATATACACACTCTCTCATTTTATTTACTGTTACTTACACACACACGCGCGCGCGCGCACACACGCACACACACACACACACACACGCGCACACAGGCAAGGAAGTGCAGCTGGAGACTGTAAAAATAAACTTGGTGTGTTTTAAAAATGAGGAGATTAGCTCTTTTTTATGGTTCTCCTTTCATGTATAAGTCCCTCAGTGTCGGGCATAGTGTGTGTGTGAGAGTGAGCAGGTTGAGTACATACAGTGAAGGCACTCCATGCGGTGTGTGTGTGTATGTGTGTGCGTGTGTACATGTGTGTGTGTGTGTGTGTGAGTGCACGTGCAGTTCCTTGCTGAGGAGTATTCAGGGTTGTTCTGGGGTCCTTTTTTTTTTCGGAATAGAGGAAAAACAGTAATTGGCGAGGGAGCAGAGAGAGCGGCTACGGGCCAGATGTGTTCTCGCTAAGAGCCCTTTGTGCTCCGCAGGCCTGGTCTTCGGCTTGCACACCGAGCCAACACACACGCACACATACCTTACCCTACACCAGAGCTCTTTCAGCAGCCTACAGCCTTCCAGAGCTTCAGACCCCCCCCCCCCCCCCCCCCCAAAAACACTGTGTAAGGCTTTATGTCTGGCTATTCCAAAGCCAATTAGTCTTTCTGTCCTATCACCCAATCCGGCTGATCAGCTGGTCACCACTGAATGAAGGAAGACTTCATTACATGTATTAGATATTCCTGGGACTGTAGGACATGCTTTGATGACCAGAGTGCGCGTCACCATTTTTATCTCATTCACTTTAGGTAGGAGCACTTCAGTTCAATTCAATACAATGTCCCTGCAGTTACATTGCCTGTGTATTTAGTTCTGTTAAACACAGCTTCACTGTCAAGATTCTGATATTTATTAGATTGGATTAGATTAGATGACTAGAGTACTGCTAGATTTTTTTCCCTTGAACTTCAGTACAATTATTATCAAAACAATTGTACTGAAGTTCAAGGGAAAAAAATCTAGCAGTACTCTAGTCATCTAATCTAATCCAATCTAATAAATATCAGATGAGCAGTATTACCATTGTGATAAGGTGTCAAAATCATGGGCCTTAGACAAAAAAAAAAAAAAAAAAAAAATTTGGCTTGGTTGCTTTTTGAGGATGGTTGTCTGTTTACAGCTACAGAATGAAATGAGGAAATCATAAAATATTTTAACTGAACTAGATGTGTGGCCTTATTGTTGTCTTTACCCCAGTAGAAATGTGCTTTTCACTTTTTGCAACATATTTAAAGCCCTCAGAAATTCCCCTTCATGCTCAGGATTGCTTCTCTATCAACATGGCTGCGAGACTAGGAAACATTACCCTTAAAAGTCGGTCACCTACATTATAAACTTATGTTATTACCTTAGGAACACTCCATAATGAGGCAAAGAGAAAAAAATACCCGCTCTGCGCAGAGCAGGAGCATTCTGACTGATTTATAGCAAGTTTATATCACAATAGATGGCTAATTCTGTAATTACATCATATGTTAGTTTTTCGTATGATCACTGGATTTCTCAGCCAGTTTCAGAAACATCCTGTGTCTGATGATCAAAGGCCAATCTTGATTACATTCATAATTTAAGACACAGAGCTTGGAAAATATGAATTCTTTACAACAAAAGTCATTCTGTTATAATGGAAGATTCAAGAATAACATGAGTGGGAGTCAGACACAAAGATTTTTTTTTTCTTTTTCTTGGTGGAGCATTTAAGAGTGGTACTGATGTCTCATTTCACCTTCTGTCCACCACTGTGTCCCTACAGAATAGTCTGTTTGCCTCCAGAGTCTACAGTGGACCAGAAAACTCCTCAGTTACCCTGAAATTTATATTAAAATCTGATTAAAGGAAAATCCATATTGCTATTTGTGGCGGATGAAACATTTCCTCTGTCTTCTGGTTCTATGCAATTCAGTCGAGCCAACCTCATAAATCTCCCTCAGTTCACATAATCCAAATCTGGTCTGACAAAATAATCTGAATTCCAGATTTTTGCTTTTATGTTCGGCTGAATTTCTCAAATGGTGCAGACGTATACAAACAGAGACACAGGCTTTGAAATATCCGTCATCATCCTTTAAAGAATTAGAAAAATTCTAACCCTTAAACTCTCAAACCGACCAAAATCTCTGAGCGGAGTTTGATTGCAGTACACTTGCTCTGTTTAAGAAGCAGTTAAACAAAGTCATCAGAAAGCTCAGGAAATGTAGAACAGAATCCGCAGGGGTTCAGAGAACAGAGAACTACCCTGCCAACCTTAAGATAACAGAAATCACAGGGTTGTATATGCTACCAGTCTCATGGTAAGATAAACAGAATGGAATACAAGTCACATGCATGCGTACATTTTCGGCATATTTTCAAATCAGATGAAAAGCTGTGGGGTTGGGACAAGGGAATCAAGCATGAATGACTGTGATCATTTTGGGGCAATGTTTTAGTCATGGTTATTTAAGCATCAATGTTAGGCGAATTCAACAACACATCTAGAGAAAATACCAATTAACTACTACTAACATACCAGAACTCCGGACAGTTTAGCAAATCAGAACTCCAATCAGTTAACAGCACATGTCTTGTCAAAGATACGGGAACTGTGCGTACCTGACCCGGTAACATCACTAAGCAAATATGTATATTGTGACAGTGTGGTAAGATGATGTCATGGCAAAGTGGTTTATTGGTACACATCTGGTTGAAGTGTGTGTCCCAATCAGCATGCTGGCTCTACTCCTACATGTTATCTGAGCGCATTTATTGCGGAGTCCAGATCCCTCGCACACGGTGTTCGGGAGGGATGCATTTGGCTCCTTGTGCAAAATCTCTGAGCTCCTCTATAAACGCGTTCTCGAGAGAGAGAGAGAGACTGCATTTACACATGTTGTGAGAGTGTAGAGACATCTGTAGAGCTGTAAATGCATGAAAAAAAAAAGGTTATTTCAGTTTTTTGCATCTACAAAAAGACAGCACAGTCAAAGACCAGCTGGAGATACTTTAGTAAAATCAAGCATCACAATGTTCCTAATCATGACAGAGGATGAGAGAAATAGGATAATAGGAATGATGGATTAGGTTGTCCACTTTTGACTTGTGCAGTGTGTGAGTATGCGTGTCTGTGTATAGCTTGTCACTGGCAGTAAGAATTTCTGTTTGTGCAAGCATCCACGCTCAAGGTATCTCATATGACTAAAAGACACCAAATGAAGCAAGTATCATTTTTCCCCACGTTCGTCCTCTCAAATGAAAACACTCAGTGAGGTTTAATAGCTTCACAAAACACTGGTTTTACTTTTTGGTGTTTCATCAGTGTTGCTGATGGTTTTTCACATGCTAACTGACCTCATGTCTGAATCTTCAATACACAAAAACCCAGTGGCAGTATTCATGCATTTCACTTTGTCATTCACCACTGAGTAACTTCATGAACCTATGTTACCCTTAAATAAGCCCTACCCATTGCAAATGTTACACAAACTAAAACCACCATGTTGACTAAATGCATTCAAAGGCACATTCCGTGGAGTTTATCACAATACCATGAGCATAGAGGTTTGGTAAACATGGATTCACAAATCGCTTGAGGAGAACAGAGGCGACTTCTTTTCTTCCCTTCCCTTTCCCAAATGATGTCAGAAAATCTCATGTTTTCATGATCTGCTGGTCTGCTAGTCTCTCAATTCCTCCTCATTTTTCTATCATCAAACTGCACCCTCACTCACTGGGTCTGCTTCTAAATCCAAATATATTATAAAATCTTATATGACTTATCTTAACCATTAGGTTCATGGCGTCGTTTGGTTTCAGTTAATGTAGATTTAATTGTTGACAAAACGTCATTGCCCCCCCCAAAACACCGTTATGGGCCGGCTGGCCGACTCTTCATTTGTGTTCGGCATGCACCACAGAGAAGCAGTCAGGTATGACACTTCTCTTCATCAGCAGGCCAATTAAAAATAAACACCTGCATACTTGAGCGCTGCTAAGCGTGGGGGCTTAGCGGAGAGAGGCAGTAACTGTCAGACGAGTTCTATGAAAGATTCTTCAGAGCAGCTATTAAAAAAGAGGGGGGGAAACGCCATCATTTCAGTCTTCTCTGAATCACCGGCTGATCTGTGAGGGCTGCTGCGGATTCGAGAGCGTTTCAGTGTGCTGACAGATTCACTTGGAAGTCATAGTTTTTTAAACAAAGGGGTATTTAGGTTTACAGTGATGTCATGGACTCGGAGGGGACTTCCACAACTTGTCTGAAATTTAGGCAATGTATGAGCGAATACGCACGGTAACTTTCAGTGGTTTTAGTGTAATTTAAAGGTTGCAAAAACCGCTCCCTTCACAATAGGCTAACCGTACAGTATTGATTGAAGGGGAACGCCAAATGAAACCCAGTTAATTTAAATCAGCTTAAGACAAATTCAGTAGGCTAATACCTTACATTCTTCATATAACAGGCTACAACCAATTTGTTTGTGTAGAAAAAGTTCAGAGATGAGAGATTTTAAACGTGTATGTATTTAAACAATGAGTAACAAGATATTCGTTTGATACTAACAGCATGAAATTTGTCCTCTGTCGTTACAAAGAGAATATTTACACGTTTCCACAGCCGTTGTTTTTATCCTGAGTATGTCAGTTTATGAAGTGAGTCTGAAACGTAACTACGAAAGCAATGAAATCACAACTCCAGGCCTTGGCGTCAGTTTCCAGTCTGCGTACATGCGTAAGTATAGGCTACGTCTAGAATGTTCAACACCGGGAATTGGTCAGTCTATCACAGTGAAGTTCCCTTAATGTCCTTTAATCTGTTTTTGTCTGAAACACAGCGCACTAAGCCAGTGTGCTGAATGACGTTGTCTTCACAGTGCTCGTTTGAGTGTATTCCCGTTAGCGTCTGTCTGCAAGTCAGTTTACATACATCTCATTGGAGAGAGGCCCCTGAGTCTCCAGTCACCACTGAGGACAGATTTTGACAACATCACACACACACACGTGCATGCGCACGCACACACACACACACACACACTGATGCATGCACACACACATATGCAGGCTCACTTACATTAGATTTGCTGTGACAATACAGTCCTTTTACTGCTACAACTATTTTTTCCAGTTCTGCTTAAAAAAAAAAAGTTATCTCCATGGTCAGGCAAAGGGTGGTACCTTAGAAGCTGGGAACAACAATGTCTTTCATAACATTAAAAAAGCACAAACCCTTCAAAGCACGTACCTGTTTTTTTCAATCAACACCAGACCTTTTGTCGCTTAGCATTCGCTTTCACCCCAAGCATGTGTTTATGGGAACTTTTTGGTTGGGCTGCCTCAGAAAATTTCCTAGTTTGTTATGGAATGCTTTGAGCTAGGTTTGTGATGTGGACCATTCGTGCAGCCAGAGTCGTGTGTGGGCGCTTATGTCGGAGGACTGACGGTTCTGTCAGAGGGTCTTTAATGCATTATCTCGGTCCTTTGAGACACTTCCTGACCCCAACCTCCCACCCCCACCCTACCCCTTCAAGGAGGCAAGTTTGTTCATCAAAGAATTTCTGCTCCCATGCCTGGAAGACGTAAACGATTAGGGACGTTTACCTGTAAAACAGGAAGTGATGGAGGAGGTGGAGGGAAAGGAACTATTCTGGTTAAACACCTTTGAACCTTAGTTTGGTGCACGGTGAAAGTGGGGTGAACGCAAAGCTGAAGTGGGCAGGCGATGGGTCAGGTTTCCTTCAGGAATCATTCGATGCTTCTGGAACGTTTTATGTCGCACACATGGCCCTAGCAGAAATGTGCAGGGGAGAGAGCGAGAAAGAGAGAGAGAGAGAGAGAGAGAGAGAGAGAGAGCTTTTATGTCATGGCTCTCTCAGCCATGTGTATAGGTGTCAAAACATTCCTTCCCTTCCTGCTTGTTTTCACACAAAGCAGGTTTGCATCACCTCACACCATTCCATTGGAAGATTTGGGCACTGCATGAGTGAAAAGGAGATTTGGCAGTCGAGAGGGTACTCTCGTAAGGAATCGAGCACGATTGCTACCAGTCACAAGAGCACCACCACAACATGCTGAGTATTACCCATAGTTCAGTTTTTTTTTTCCCTTAATGATTCTGAAATTATGTACCTTACTGAATGGGTTGCAACCCTAGAATTACCTTTATAATTCTTAGTGCCATACCCAAGAGTCCAGATGCAAGTGTATATTTGTTTCAGCTAATCAAAGTCCTAAAGGAACATATGATCATGGGTTTAAGATTAGGACTTGACCAAAAATCCCGAATGAGTCCTGGAGGAGAAATGTGTTTCTTTGTGACAGTCCTCACTGAGTGGAAGGTTTCCAGGTTCCTGACGCTGCTGAAGGCCACAGTAAGTGCTGATAAATGTTGTGTCACTTTATAGAGCGTGGTGTGTGTATATTTCCTCTAATTGTACAAGTTCAGCACTCTTGCGGCAACTGGGAATCTGACAGTACACCTGCAAGATTTCCCATAAGACTCATTTACAGATGATAGAATGCATCGCTCTTTCACCGGGACATAAGCATTTCGCTCTGCATGCACACACACACACACACACACACACACACACACACATACATACACACACTACTACCCTAATGACTGCCCCAGCCTCCCCTGGAGGTCTCCTTCTTATTGATCCACTCTCTCTCCAAACATTTCTCTTTCACCCACACCGTAAGTTTGTGATTGAGCATCGAAAAGTTTCGGAGAAAACGTCTTCGAAACGTTTGTGCGAACGCTGAACTGTGGGCTGCTTGCCGTGACTGTGCTCTGCAGCCAATCACCGTTTCCGATATCTGTGCTGATTTATTAGCTATAAATCTGAAAGTAGGAGAGAGGCTTGTAATTGGTTACATGCATTTTTGAGTTATGGAGCATGAACAAGGAGCTTGACATGGGACTGTTATTTTTAGGATGCTGTGGTAAAGACAGAGAATGAACCAGCTAGGTCTGCTTTGCCTTCCCTCATATCTATGCCAGTATCACTAACCAACAAGCCTGATAAATCTCCATAAAAAAACAAAAACAACAACAACAAAAAAAACACAATTGTTTCACAACCAACTCAAAGAAGCCACTTCGTGCTGTCTGTCTCTAGCTAACTATGCTGGGTTTAGAACAAAGAGAAGCGCTCATGTTTTTAATAAAGACACGGCTCAAATGAAAATTAACAATGATGGAAAAAAAATGTGTAATGAACTCAGTGATGTTTTCCTCTTTCCTCTTCTCACTGTGAGATGTTTAAGCCTGCTAAGAGTGAAAAAAAAACAGTACAGGACCATTTCTGTGTGGGTAAAAATGTTGGAATCTGTGTCATATATTATGTCTGACTAGGTTCATGTTCACAGTGTATGATCAGAATGTTTAGGCTTAAACAATAACAGTGTTGAGTCAGATTTGCGCAATTACTTTAACCTTCCTCTAGTTTGACCTGGTTAAGATTGTGAAAACTAGATATAAGCCCTTACATACAAAAAGCAAAACAAACAAACAAGCACAGACAAACAAACAAACAAACAAAACCATAAATTAATGGGAAGGAAAATAAATCTGAGTTATCTAAAAATGCTTTACAATTTTTGTGACTGTAGTAAAGCTCTGAGCTGGGTAATGATGAGTTACTCTTTATAATCTGAAAATTTAAAACCAAGCCTGTGAGGAAAATACTCCAAAGAAGAACACACAAATTTTATTTTGGCACATATTCTAAATAGGAGAGTACAAATTAAAAAAAATATCCAAATAACATGCACAAATATACACACAGTCTGAAAGAGAGAAGAAAACAGGCAGAGAATATAGTGGGTAGAAGGGACTTTCCTGAGTTGAAAGCATTAGTGAGGGACCAATCAAAACAAGTCCCTGTTAGGAGGCAAAACCATCATGAGACATTGGCGATGTACACAAAGATAAAGGATCATATTTTGATGACTGTAATTAAAAAGCTAAAGTACTTTTCCCAAAGCCAATCACACCAGAGGCTAATTAACGGATCCTTTTTTTGGCCCTTCAGTTTCACTTCTCTCTCCTCCTCTCGTACACACACATCTGAGCCACTTGAAGAAATAGATGTAATTAACTCCACAAATGTTTTGGCCTGGCCTGTAATCCTCTCTGCGTTAGTGCTGTTGTGCATTTCCGATGGTAATCCGTTCTCAGCCCAGTTCTCATAGAATAACTGCAACCTGTTGACTCTTACTCTGCTCTGCTTCAGTTCTCTAAGGGAAGCATCATGTTAGAGGAACACACACACACACACGCATACACTATATATATATATATATATATATATATATATATATATATACATATATATATATATATATATATAAAATACTCTTGTAAGCAAAACACTTGCTTCTTTTGATCACACTTGGGCTAATTGTGTCACCCTCCCCCTGCCCCCCTGAGAAAGCTCAGTTGTAAGGAGCAGCTTTACTACTCTGAGCAGTAAATTCTCCTTTCAGCTCTTTTTATTTGTCCAGGTGTGAAACCCATCCAGGGACACTTTTTCCAGGGTGGAGACACGTAAGGACATTGTAGATGAGCTCATCTTTTGAACAATGCACAGTCAGTCTGGTTACAGTCTCTGCAGGGGTTAAAAGTCTAAACCTCATCTCTTCAGGAGTCTCCCAGCAGGTTAGAACTCAGTCTCCTCAAAGGTCATGACCCACGCTGTCAAAACCCAGACTCTTCCAAAGCCAGAACTCTATTGATCAGAATACAGACCTTTAAAGGGTGAGAGCTCAGTATCCTAATAAGTCAAAGCCTTGTCTTTTCACAGACCAAAACCTTGTCCTCTCACAGATCAGAGCCCAGAGTCTCCATCCAGTGGAGTCACAGCCCAGTTTCCTTATGTTTAAACACCCAGTGACCTCACATACCATAATTTAAGTCTCCTCACAGATCACGGGTCCAGTGCGCTCACAGATCATAAGACAAAAGTCCTTTCGGATAACAGTCATCTGTCCGCACGGATCACAGTCCACTGTTCCCAAAGATTATAAGACCACAGTCCTAACAGATGCCAGTAACTGCACAGAACAAATAAGGAAAAATCATATAAAGTCATTTAAATAGGGACTGACTGCACTCCTAAATTGTTCTTGCTCATGGTGGAACCATGTAACTTTTCCTATTCCACGTTAGGGAAATGTGGCCCTGTGGCTGTCACTTATTTTTCTCCCATGTGATTTAAACCAATGATCACTCCAATTACAGTATGTCTGTCTCAGAGCTAATGCAACGCTCCAAACCATGGACAGACATGAGGGTGAAAAGTGTTTCAGTGTTCTAAAAATGTGAAAAGGTGATACACACTTAATGTTTCTTTCATCCGTATCAATGTGTGTGTGTGTGTTTGTGTGTGTGTGTGTGTGTGTGTGTGTGTGTGTACGTATGTATGTGAGTGTTTATGATTGTACCCGCTCACCTATCTCATTGTGTGTGTGTGTGTATGTGTCTGTGTGTCTGTGTGCGTGTGTGAGTGTTTATGATTGTACCCACTCACCTATCTCATTGTGTGTGTGTGTGTGTGTGTGTGTGTGTGTAAGGATGTGGCTGTGACTGTCTCCAGACCTCTGGCATGGCAGAGAGAGAGAGAAGAGAGAAAGACTGACAGAGGAAGATCTTCAGAGAAAGAGACGGGTGGGGGGGGGGGGGGGGGCACAGCACCTGAATCCAGTTTAATGGTGAAAAGGGCCGCACATGCTCCACAGTAAGAGAGAGGCTCTTTATGAGCAACACTCAACTCTGATAAATGGACAAAAGACAGATAGAAGAGAGAGAAAGAAGGGGGAGAAGACAGAAGAGTGATACACAGCGAGTTTTTTGGGTTTGACTGCAGCAGGAGGAGGGGAACAAGTGTTTTTGAAGCGCTGCCACGGTCGAAGGGTCACGGTGCAAGTGATAGAGTGCCGCCAGTCTCCTTGAAGAAGAGTATGGAAAAAAAAAACAAAAAAACGGGGAGGCGGTGTCATCATGTGGATGGCTGATGGATGCCTGAGAGAAGTCAAATGGAGTTCAACAGACCAGCACTGCTTCATGACCATTAAGTGACCTTTGAGGAGACTTCCAAAACTGCTTGGCCAGTGGCATTCTACGTAAAGTATGATGGACTTGTAGAACTTCCAATGGGCTCTCATTACAGCAACAAATAGGTAAGAACACTGCGAGACTGCTCCAGTTTTCAATATAACACTCATACAGAATGTCTACTAACTTATATAAGACTAACAGGAAAGGCTAACTCTCCTGGTAAAATGAATTGTGGAAATGGTTTGGAGGATAAAATGAATTGGTAAACTACAAAGCCCCATCCTTAGCCTTAGCAGCACGTAGAATCCCCACTGTTTAATTGCATCCCTCTAAACCAAGGGGTCTTGAGCCAGTGGTCTTCAAATTTCAGACGGAAGTATCAGACTCGTTTTGAGTATTTGAATAAAACACTTTGCTTTTCATCTAAAGGGATTTAATGCTTCTGCACTAAAAAAAAAAATTAATTGAACCTCTCTTCAAAGTTGTATTGGAGAGAAAAAGTGGAGATGTAAGCTGCATTTCTGCAGTTTCTGCATCTGTACTTCACATACTCATTAAGAATCCACTACACTCACCCACTCAATATATATGATGAGAGTTAAAACAAGATCCTACTCAGCCATATATGAGGTCTGGCTGTGCTGTTTTTAAAATGCTTACTTTAGCTTTGAGCATCCATAAAAGTCTAATGTTGACAGCTACTGCCTCCGAAGGCCTCAGCATGGCATCTTTATTCTGATATTTCTGTTGGTTTGATTCAGAAGATCATTAAATGGTCATTTCTGAGGGCTGTATGACTTTCATCTTTGCATGCAACTGCCACAAACACTGACCACTGAGGAAAACAGTGGCTATTTGCCCTTTGACCTCCGGTAGTGATGGACAATGGCAGCCTGGGACACATGTGCTTTCTTTTACACCCTCCTGCACTGAGGTCTGCGGTGAAAGGTCAAAGTGTATGTCAAAAAGGTACAAATGTGGAAAAAGAAATAGATGCAGATATGACAAACAAAAAACTGCAGCCCTTGTGTGTGTGTGTGTGTGTGTGTGTGTGTGTGTGTGTGTGTGTGTTTACCTGCCTGTCTGTCTGTGGTAGGGCTTTTGCAAGTATTTTTGGTTTTTCTTCAGGAGTAATGCATCCAAAATACATCCATAGCTAGTTTAATTGACTGATTGGCACAACATTAGCCAAACAAACAGTGAAGCTGCACCAGTGATAAGGAGTTACTAGATTACATTTGTAATACCCATCAGACTGTATAGAGGTAGTGCAGAGATATGCGGCTGTCATTTTCTAATGCACGGAGTACAGACAGCTCTCAGATTGATAAACGCTGTATTTGCCCTTATCTCTGGGTAGTATACTTTATAAATTAGAATTCAAACATGTAAGGCATGTTTCAGGAATTTTCCTCTCCCTCCTGTAAAACCCTCCTAAAGGCTCAAAGAAACACACATCTGTATTCAACGATTTATCGTTTTTATGAACTACTCTGTGTTCTTTATAAAACTCTCCGGTTCCTTTGATCAACCGCCATACTCACACTCACTCACACACATACGCACTCACACACACACGCACTCACACACGCATTGCTGAGTTTATGTGGTTATACAGTTTTTAATAAGGCAGCACATAAATGAGGAGTGCCATAAACCCCAATAAGTATAAACAAATAGCTCTTTTGACCTCTTTAATTATGCATGGCATACATATTACATCATTGAAAGCATATGAATGTAATATAGCTAAAGATGTAGCAATATAGTCAGAGTGGCTTTATAAGTGACCTTATCCTCTGAAGTCAGGACAGGGATTATGTGTGTGTGTGTGTGTGTGTGTGTGTGTGTGTGTGTGTGTGTTGATGCTAACTGATCCTGACCGACTACACAAGCTCCACCCAGCCATAGAAAAATTGGTGAGAGCATGAGTTGTGAGTTGTGTGCATGGGTTTGCGCCCAGGTAGATGCATGTGCCCACATGTACATGCGTGCACACGCACACACACACACACACACACACACACACACACACACACACACACACACACACACACACACATAATTGTGATGTTGATATTAACTTTTAATATCTGTCTCTCTCTCTCTCTCTCTCTCTCTCTCTCTGTCACTGTCTTTCTCTTGTTCTTTCTCTCTCTCTCTCTCTCTCCCTCTCCCTCTCCCTCTCCCTCTCCCTCTCCCTCTCCCTCTCCTTCTCCTTCTCCCTCTGTCTCTCGCTCTCTCTCCCTCTCACTCTGTCTCTCGCTCTCTCTCTCTCTCTCTCTCTCTCTCTCTCTCTCTCTCTCTCTCTCTATGAATGTGCTCAGTGGGGGTCCTGGTGCCAAAATTTTTATTGCTTTATTGCTTCCTTCCAAAGAAGGACAACACCAAAGCCAGCGTGCTATCATTTGTACCCCCTACTCTTGCTCCTGGCCCCTGGAGGCCCCTCATGGTCCTCTCTTCAAGGGAGGGAACCTGGCCTTGCTCAGTCACACTGTCACCGTCTTTCCAAGACCACTAGCCCCAATTCTGTTCTCTTCCCTCATCATTATCCTCTGAATGAACACCCACTGCTCCACAGTGAATTCAAATAGAGCCCAAAGCATGACAGACAAGCAAAGGGTAGGGAAGAGGTCAATAACACACATATACACACACACACACGCACAAGCGCACACGCACACACACACACACACACGCACAAGCGCGCACGCACACACACATACACGCGCACACACATACACACACACACACACAATTTTCTTTTACTACCCAAATCTCCTTTTGCCCTGGTGTATCACTGTGCTCGTTCTCTTTCTCCACACCTCCTTTGTCTTTTTTTCTGCCCCCCCCCACCCTTTATGGAGAGGGTGAAAAGAGACGGTGGTCCCAGCTCCTGAGAACCCCAGAGCTGAGCCGAATATTCAGGTTCTCTCAGAGGAGTAGTGTAAGTGCATTTTAAATATTCAGTTTCTTTTAGAGGAGAAGTGTAAGGGCATTTTGGATATTCAAGTTCTGTCTAAGGGCATTTTGACCACTGTAAGAATGTTAAGCCCAAGCACATTTTGGTCCTTAGAAAAAAACCTTTTAAACATATGCGTGTTAAAAAAAAGAGCATTTAAAAAGTGCTGTGCTTCCCTGAGTTCTCAGGGAGAAACCACACAAACTGTTATTTTGCGTATCGGTTTAAAATGTAAGACTTTCATAGCATAATGCAGTGTTATCAAATAATTTAATGCACAAACAAATAAAGGGTAATAAAACCAAAAAGTGGGAGCAAGAGTGTCTCTCTTGTGATATAAATACCTTTTAAGAACCTAAAATGTAACGTTGCCCAAAATGCAACAACTTGTAACGTTATAGGAAGGTTACTACATTTTGGGCTCGATGAGACCCAAAATATAGCACTGATCGATACCGTAGTATGTGCCAATGATGTAATAAAACATAATATAATAAAGCCAGTAGTGTAACGGTTGGCCAATAATATCGTAAAATCACAAACCAATAAAGTAATGTCATTTTGGGCAGTAAAAAATAAATTATTACCTCATTGGCAGGTTATTACTGTATTGGCTTGGTAACCAGTTTTTCAAATAACAATGTATGACACAAACCACATTGTGTAATAACACTAAGGTAAAACAGGTCAAACGCTTCAAGTTTGATCAAGTAAGAGTAAAACTAGTTGAAAAAAAGGCTATTTCACTTAAAAAATCTAACTTTAATTTAATTTCAGTTTAGCATCTTAAGTCACAGCAATTTCTCTGTTTGCTTTTAGCTGGGAGTTGTAGACAGAGATTTCCATGCAGTCCTGTTGTTAAGGTTTCCTCAACAACAGGACTGCATGGAAATCCCAATATGGAAACAACAGTGTGTATAAAGAACATCTCTTTGCACACATTGGGTGTCTGATATCTAGCATATCAAACTATTAAATACTAGGATATCTATGTGAATAACCTGGTTGAAAGACTACAACAAGCCCAAAAATGTAATAACTTGTCCATAATGTAATAAGTTATTATATTTTGATGTTTATTCCACTATGGGCCTTCATGTGCCTTTTTCAGACATATATGATACTAGTTTTTTTCACGCAGGACGTGGTTTTTATAATGATCTCTCCAGTGTATACATGGACATGTCGGAAGATGCATGTTTGAAAAGTCACGCTTGGGTTGTTGAGGACAGAATGTGTCGCCACAGTTTAGCTGCCTTTAGACTTTCAAGGCTCACATCTCTCTCTCTCTCTCTATCTCTCTCTCTCTCTCTCACACACACACACACACGCACATATTAAAGGGTATAATCAACGCAATTAATGTCAAAGCCGGCGCTTGTCTGACAGACTGAGAGACTGACAGATTTTGTGAGACATTTGTGTGTTTAGTAGGTGCTCAGGTCTTAGGCAGTGCAAACAAATTCAGAGCATTGTTTGTCTGTGTATGCAATATCTTGTCATGCTTCCTTACAACTCAAGTAGATATGCTGACTATCTTTTCTCCCAAACTGCTCTCCTGCAGAGAGTGAGCAGGAAATCCAATGTAAGGTCGACAAGTTTTTTGACCTTATGTGAATTTTCTTTCTTTCTTTCTTTCTTTCTTTCTTTCTTTCTTTCTTTCTTTCTTTCTTTCTTTCTTTCTTTCTTTCTTTCTTTCTTTCTTTCTTTCTTTCATCCTTACTTTCATCCTGCCTGTCCTTTGTTCTATGTTTCACACACATCCTCATTAGTGTTGAAAAGTGTTTTGTTTTTCTCTATTTCTCCTGTCTCGTTCTCTTTTGTGGTTGTATTTTTATCAGTCATAGTGTGGATTCAAATATGAAGATGATTTACCATAAATGCATTCACGTGGACCAAACAAACCCTGTGAACTGACGCCCTGTAGAAAACATTCATTCAGAGTGAAAGCTGAGCTTGGCTCGTTTAATGTGACACTGAATTACTATCATAATGGATCAGAATTAAATCGCGATTGATGGACCAGTCTCTGCATCCATTAGGGTAAGGAAGTGTGTGTGTGTGGGGGGGGGGGGGGGGGGGGGGCTGGTCTGCTTAGAGAACCACTTCTGTGTATGGTTCAAGGCTTTTGGCTGTGTGTATGGTTCAAGGCTCATTAATTCAAAATGAGGGAGACAGAAGGAGAATCTGTATGTTTGTGACAATGCACAAACAAACGGGTGTGTGTACGTTTCTGTCATTGCTCGTGTATTTGTGTGACCATTGTTTTTTTTTATGTGTTTGTTAGTTTGATTTTCTCCAAAAATTCAGCTCTTGTTTCTCACTGCCTTCAGGCTTCCCCTCCTCTTCTCCATTTTAATTGTCACCCTGTGAGCCTACAGTCACCCTGAGGGTTTGGGTCTCTTATATCGCAGATACAGGAGCTATCCTGCTGTGACTGTGAGATACACACGTGCGCACGCACACACACACACATTCACACGCGCACATACACACGCACGCACACACACACGCGCGCGCACACACACACACACACACACACACACACACACACTTTTTCCATCATAAGTCAGAAACTGATTCAAAGATACCATCAGGTTCAATAATATAAGACAGCCATAGAGATGTTTTCTGGAACTTTCCTTCTGCTGTGTTGCTGAGTGACTTGCACGTGGATGCACATACATACACACGCATATGGACACACACTTGAACGCAGTGAGTCAGCCAAACCCTTGATAAAGGAAATAATGGCAGAATTCATGCCAGAGCTGTGAAAAATGATATAAGTTTGAGGAGTTTATTTCACCAGCTCATGCCAAAGGAAACAGTGAAGGAGTGTTTAGTTTAGGGAATCAGGTCCAGAACATGCTGCCTCTTTGAGTTTGTGGGACTGGCTCTCTCGCTCTCTCTCTTATGGAGGGAGTTGGGAGACCTAATCAAGACCAGTTTAGTGCTCACAACTGCATAGCCAGTCTGAACCACAGGCAAACACACACACACACACACACACACACACACACACTCAGTGTGTATAGGAGTGAGTGAGAGTCCAGGTAGATGAGTGAATTTGTGTTTGTGAGTGTGTCAGCATGTATGTATCTGTGTACGTGTGTACGTGTGTGTGTGTGTGTGTTTGTGTGTTAAAAGACAGGTAGGAGAAGAATGAGGTGTCCTGGCCAAACATGTCCTTATACATGTGAGTTTTCTCTCCATTTTATGATCACATGCCAAGTGCAAAGCAGTTATTAGACACAGGCTGGAAGCATTCAGGCTCACAGGGGAAGACCTCACCTGTGCCTCCAGCACAGAGCAGCATGAACAGGGGAATTCCTCCAGAGTGAATCTTCTGGAAAAATTTTACAGTACCTGAGAGACCATTGTACATTTTCAGGGAACAAGTGTGTGAGTATGTATATGCATGCGTGTGTGTGTGTTTGTGTGTGTGTGTGCACGCGTGTGCATGCGTGTGTGTGTGTGTGTGTGTGTGCGCTTGTGCATGCGTGTGTGCGTGCTTGCATACGTTCGTGTGCGTGTGCGTGTGCATGCGTGATTGCGTGCGTACGTGCGTGCGTGTGTGTGTTTGTGTGTGTGTGTGTTTGTGCATCGGGGCATGTGTGTGCTTGTAGAAAAGGTGAATGAGAGAGAGACAGAGAAAGAGAGGCTAGGACAGTGTGACTGGATGTGTCAGTCTTCATTTAACAATGTGAAAGGGGACGTTTGTATATAAGAATCTAAGTCAACACATGCAGAAAACACTGCGGGCAAAATTCTGCCTATAACAGCAACAACCAATGATCGCAATCCAAATATTTTAGGGTCATTTTTTCCAGCTTGGAAGAGGCTAAAACGTAACTTACTGCCTTGAGAAATAAGAAACAGCATGTAGAAAAGTATGTGAGATAATCAATGCATCACACATTATTAAATTCATACAACAAAGACCTCATCCAATTCTACCATTTGAATGTAACTTAGTGTATGCAAAGAAAGGACCTCAGACTGATGAGCGACCTGCTTAGTTGCGCATAAAGGAAGAACTTTGGACAACTGGGCATTATTCCCTGTGTTTTCAGGGATCTGAAAAAGAAGGGATGGTAGAAGGATTGGTTGGGGATCATGAATAAGAGTAGCATTGTACTTTTAGTGAAGAAGCTCATTTTTTACTTTTCTTTTCTCTTTCCTCGCTCCCTCGTTCTTTTCTGCCTCATCCGTTGGGCGAAACCAAACCATTTCATGAGGAACTCAGATCCTTTGTGAATTACTGAGTTGCTAATGTATGTACACATGCGGCGTGATTTATGGAGCTCCTGTGTTTCGCTGTCTGTGTGTTTCGCATGGAAGGATGTGGCCTGCGTCTGATCGTGGTGGAATCTTTGGAATTTCGTGTAGCACCCGTGAACTCCCATGAATCACTGGGCGAGTGAGGTCGTGGCCCAGGGGCTTATGGGAAAGATACATTTTATGTGTGGATTGTTGGGGCACCTGTGGAGAGATAGCATGTCTGAAACTCTAGGGCAGTGTATTTCAAAAGAGCCGAGCTGTGGTCTGATCCTGCTGCTCGTATAAAGCTATGGGATCTTTGGGAATGTGGGGTTTACATTTCACAGTCTGAACGACATATATAATATTACATAATCAAACAATAATACATTTTGAGGTCATTTTTAAAAAGTAGTGCCATCAAGGATATGAGCTGATGCCAAAGCCATCCAAAATTTGATTGTCAAAAAGAACCAAATTACCAGTCAACCAGTCAACCAAGCAACCAAGCAACCAACAAACCAAACAAACAAACAATGCAAAGCAATGTGAGCTCATTCACCATACTTAAGTCTTTGCACATTACGTATCAGTTTGAAACAGCTCCTCCAACAGACAAAGTTTATCCCTCCTGTGAAGGACCAGGGTGAGAACAGAATCTCGCGGCCTCTCTTCTCATTCTCCTTCTCTCCTCTCTTCCTCTCTCTTAGTATAAAAAGAAGCTTGCGGTGAATGAGTCTAAACAAGTGGTTGGATGGCTCATGCCTGGAGCAGAGGCAGTGGAGTGGACTGAGACACACCCTTTACTGAAATCCATTCATCAGGTCTGATTGATTTGGTCTGTAATTATGGCGAGCTTCACCAATGATAAAACAGCTTGTCCAAAATATGCTTTGCATCCTTTTCTCTGGGGCCAAAGGGGCCATAAGCACTTATTTTTATGAGGAAGGAATGGTTCCTTGAAAAAGAGCAGAAATCCATTTGGATAAAATCAAAAAAATGCATTTTACTGATGAGGGAAGTGCATTTCTGAGAAGTCAAGGAAGCTGTCCAAAGGTAATTCGACCAAAACACCCGGCCAAAAAAAAAGGAGAATAAATGAGAGAGAAAAAAGAATGAAATGTATTTTCAGTATCAAGCAATAAGATCTGTTTATGTGAGAAACAGTACCAACTGCAGGTGGACATGGTGCTGTGCTTATGTTTTTCACAGAGATGTAGCAGCACTTTACAAGACTTATGTATCTAGTGGATACAAACCTACAAACCTGAAGGTTTTTTTTTTATATCAGATATAGTATAGTACTGCTCTCTGGTGCATATGTGGTTCCTGACTGTAAAAATTCCAGTGTATACTACAGGAAAGTACGGATGTGAAGAGGCAATAAACAGACTGGGGGAAAGGATGTAGCTTAAATGAAAGAAGTTACAAAAGTAGTGAGAGATTTGCCAAGTGAACTGCCCCCTTGTGTTTTGTGTTTCTGCGTCTTGTGTGTGTGTTGTGTGTGTATGAATGTGTGTACATGTAAGTTTACACACAGTAAGCTGTTTGGGAGTTTGCACTAAACGTAGCTAATTTTATATATGTATATATATATATATATATATATATATATATATATATATATATATATATATATAAAGGTTGAGGTGGTT
Organism: Chanos chanos; assembly: GCF_902362185.1. Lineage (NCBI taxonomy): Eukaryota > Metazoa > Chordata > Actinopteri > Gonorynchiformes > Chanidae > Chanos > Chanos chanos. The sequence continues at coordinate 11,413,884 of NC_044504.1, read as the reverse complement.
TGAAGGCGTGAAGTGGTTATGCAATATGAGTGATGAGTGACCCTCGTGTCATAGAAGCAAATTTCCTCCAAATCCTCTTACCTCCCACATCAACCCGACGCATTTTACAACAGAAAATTTGAAAAACACATTTTTTTTCTTCTTTCTTTCTTTCTTTCTTTGTTTTTTTTGGAAAAAAGCTGTTAAGGGAGTAAGTCATTGACCAACATATCTCAAGTACCTGGTACATGATCTGCTGTTTGACAGCTAAAGGCCCAGTCTAATCGGTGGAGGTGTCGGAGAGCGGGTTGGAGGTGTGTGAAGGTGGATGATGAGGACTGGAGGAGATTAGCCCTGGCCTCTGTCAGAAGGTTAGTGGACTCAAAGAGTGCTGAAATGCAAGAATCCCTCACTATAAATAATAAAGTGCTCCGATGCTTTGGGCTAACGAGAAGCTCGGGTACCTCCTGTGGTTTTCCACATTCCACTCCACAAACCAAATCCATCACCCCCCCCCCCCCCCCCCCAAAAAAAAACACACATAAGACAGTAATATCTGGGAAGGGCAGCCTATTAACCTATGGTTTCATTTTTGTAATTGCGGCATTATCAGGGCTGGGCAGCTCAAACAGACAACTGTGTTCTGGGAGAAGAGGTGTGTCTGGTAATACTGTATGAATTTGGAGAAAAATTTTCATGTTGATGTAGTGAATGGGCTCTAAAGACAGTTTTGTTGACAGTCTTGTCTTTTTACACAGAAAACTGACAAGAAATGAGTCTCATTCATAAAAGGTGTGGAAAGCTCTCTTCTTTCCCAAGGGACTTTAATGTAAGAAAGACACGGGTCGCGTGTGTGTGTATGTGTGTGTGTGTGTGTGTGTGTGTTTGTGATAGAGAGGGTGAAGTAAGGGTTGTGGCCCAGGCATTCAGTTCACTCCATGACCCCTATCTTAATAACTTCCTCCCATAAAGAGGTGACCCCAGAGTTCAGCTTTAAATTCAGCATCACTGTGACCCCAACAATCAGTCTCTCCCTCCTCTCTCTCTCTTTCTCCTCATTCCGTTTTTGTTTCTCTTTGTGACTTTTTTGTGTATGTGTTTTTTGACATGATTGCCTGTGGCTTTGTGTAATTTCACTATTCTTTCTGACTCTCGGTTGAAATGTGGTCAACCTTTAAGAAATAAGATCAGATCTCAACATCTAAAATAAACACTGCTCTTTTTCTGACTGCTCTTCACTACTTTATAAATCCGTCACAGTGGTATTTGGAGAGCCAGTCTCCTTTTTTATGGCCGATACATTTTCTTGTGGGCTCCCCCAGTTAACCTTGACTTCACTTCCTGTTTGACCAACCCTTCACTGCCCCCTTCTCTCTCCCCCAGTGCCTCACACACACACACACACACACACACACACACACACACACACACACACACACACACATACACACAAGCACAACCCCTTTCAAGATAAATAATTAACAACAATGAGGAACAGAGAGTTCGGGAGACACACATTCATGTCTAGATCAGTCACAGCCGAACCAACACACACATAAATTTAAAAGAGCTTCAGAAAATCCACAGGAGCACACACACACACACACACACACACACACACACACACACACACACACACAGATCAGTCTTGATACAGTGAGACCCAACAAATGCCAACCCACACATGTCAATTCAGAGTAAATACACTAAAATTAATCACACATGCACATCAAACACTCACACACTTCTTTCAGTCATTACTTAAAGAAACATATGACATACAGGGTTTCCACAGTAACTCTTAGTTTCATGAAACTTTGTTCAGCATAGTGGCACATTTCACAAACAATTGAAAGACATTTCAGTTTTAAAAAGAACCAGGGATTTCACTGGGTGTTTTACTGCTGAAGATGCCAAGAAAATCCAGATTGCTAACATGTGAGATATGCCGTTAACCTTAGGATTTTTAACACAAGATTTTTGGATAATGATCCAATGGACAAAACTCCAAACATTCCTCAGTCTCAGTGAAGTACATTTACTCCCCATAAACCATCAGTGCTCTGGGACCACCGGTACGCCACTCACAATGTACAGGAATCAAGATCAGAGAGTCATTTCAGACTTTTAACAGTCTCTTAACAGAGCCCACCGGAACTACAAGGCTCGGCATGAATCTCAAAAAAAAAAAAAAACTACAAAAAAAAAACCAAACGAGTGAGTGATCAAGCAGGTTACATTGAGAGAAGGAGGGAAAACTAGGGAAAGAGAGAGCAGGAAAGAGTGTTTAGGGAGGACATGAAAAAGAGGAAATAAATTTAGACAGGCAGAGAGGGTCAACAAAGAGAGTTACAGACAGAGACGGAAAGAGAGAGAGAGAGAGAAGAGGCTCAAGCCTCCCTCATTCCTCTTATCCCATCATGTCTTCGTCTTTCAGCTTCTATTCCCGTCTCGTGGCAGCGTGTAATTAAACGCCTGCCCTCCTCTACTCTTCAGCATTGCTTAACATAAACCCAACACCGGCCCATTCATTAGTTCTGCTAGTCGAACACGACTTGATTTCTCTCTCAGCCACACAAGCCTAGCCAGAGTCATCATCTTCTTCTTCTTCTTCTTCTTCTTCTTCTTCTTCTCTTGCTGGTGGGTTTGGAGAGCAGACACACACACACACACATGCACACACGCACGCACATGCACATGCGCACACACACACATGCACGCACACGCACGCACATACACAAAAGAACTTGTGGAAGACAGAAAGGAAGAAAGAAAGAAAAAAATGAAAGAAAGAAAGAAAGAGAGAGAGAAAAAAACAAATGTGAATGTAAAAGTAGAGCATTAATCCTGAATACACGATGGGAAGGGAAGACAATGTCAGATTAATGAAGGGAGCAGGCCAAACCATGCAAGAACACACTCTCGTGCCAAAACGAGCCCCTGCTGATAAAGCCGGCAGCCCTTCCTTAAACGGCCATCCATCACCGCACCATGAAACATCTATTGTTGGCTTAACATACATCTCCACCCCGCAGTCCAGACACGAATGTTCAACACCACACAATACTTTGCTTTGGAACAGTACATTATTATTATTATTATTACTACTAGTAGTAGTGGTAGTAGTAGTAGTATTTATTAAGAGTAAGAGTATAGATATTCTGCTAAGGCAATATGTGTCTGTTAGTGTGTCCAATGTAATGAAAAATAATTACAATAATATAAGGTGTTTTCAAAAAGTATTCAATCCCCCCCACCACATCACATCCCCCCATTCAGTTCTTGATTGAACCATCTCTTACAGCTATTATAGCCAACAGTCTTTTTGAATAAGTCTCTCTTAAGTTTGCACAATGTGACAGAGCATGTTTTGCCCATTCTCACTCAAGCTATGCCAGGTCAGCTGGGGAGCAATGGTGGACAACAGTTTTGCCAAAGATATATGATGGAGTTTAGGTCAGGACTGGGCCACTCTAGGACATCAATTTTCTTTCTTTTGTTTTGAAGCCACTCCAGTGATACTCTTGCAGTGTGCTTTGGGTCGTTGTCCCACTGAAAGAAGAACTTCCTCCCCAGTCTAAGCTTTCTGGCACAGGGGAGCAGGTTTTGTCCAGGATATGTCTGTACTGTGCATTATCCATCCTCCCTTCAGTCTTGACCAGATTACCAGCCCTTGCTGCTGAAAAGCATCCCCATAACATTGTACTACCATCACCAGATTTTACAGTGGAGACGGTGTTACCTGACTGATGTACATTTTTATATTTATGCCACCCATACTGCTGAGTGTTCAAGTTCCAAAAAGTTCAAAAAGTTCTACTTTTTCTGCCACATGTTTGCAGTATCTTCCAGGAGACATTTTGCCAATTCTTTACAGGCAAGGATATGTTTTTTTTTTTTTTTTTTAGCCAGGGCTTCTTTCATGCTAATCTTCCATAAAGGCCCTTTTATGTGATGCCTTGGAGAATGTTGAGTCATGAACACCACCATCAATGCAGTGTGGCTGTACTTTAATATTTTTTCTACATCTGTATGCTGGAGTGCGCTGTGCTCTAACGTTCAGTACCTTTTCGATGGTCTTGTGCCCCTCCCCAGCTCTATGCTTCTCTATAATTATAACCTTGACTTGTTTCGAGAGCTCTTTTGTCTACATTTTGTTTTGTTTTGTGGACAATTTGCTCCACACTGTTGGACCTTAGAGACTGGGGGTATTTATCTTCGTAAATTAATGGGAAACAGGTGAGCCACCAATTTCCTACACAGGTGGAGACCACCACTGAATTGGGTGAGTTGCTAAGGTAATATATTGCACCTGAGAAGTTAGCCATATAATGGAAAAGTGTATGAATAATTTTGCAGTCTCGTGATTTTAATTCTTAATTTTTTGTAAATCTGTGAAAGGTTTCGGACCCTTTCTTTTGATTTGACATGACATACAATGTTTTGAAGATCAACTGGGGCGGGGGGACAATAAAATGTCAAAATAGTTTTGGGGGCGGAGTACTTTCTGAAGACGCTGTACAGTCACAAATATGATCTGTTCAACAAGGGCATGCTCCCAAAAAGGTGTTAGCTACTGGTGCAAGTATATTGTGAAGGATGGCTCAATTTAAAACAGTCCCTTGATCTAAATGGGCGCATCCAGTCTATGGCTATATGAATACTGTCTAAAAGCCGACCGTACTAACCAAGCTGCTTATACCAACCAAAGGACTTATGGTCTGTCACCTGTCTAAGACTAAGGAGGACAGAGGCCTCTTAATTTGAGGTCACTCTCTTTTCATATTTCATCCACCCTGCAGAAAAAAAAAAGCAAGCAGATAAATTCTTGGATTTTTGAGGAGCAAAAGGGGAAGGGAGGGGGATTATGGGATCAAAAGGAAACATAACTAATCCTCCTCTGTTATTAGCCATGATATCTCCATAAATGACAACACATGCAAAGTTCCAACCCGATTATCTGAAAGTACTGACTTTCTGCTCGCTATCTGAAAGTACTTCATTTGAAAAAACCTCAAGCTCTGGTGACAGGGGCTTGTTGAAGTGTGGGATTAAGCTCTAGAGATGGGGTTCTGATCTCTCTCTCTCTCTCTCTCTCTCTCTCTCTCTAACTTTATGGGCTGGATGGTCTAAAGACTTCTTGGTGAAAATGTGGCAGCAAGGTCATAAAGGTCCCTGTTTCTGTGTAACATTTGCCGCAGTTATCTCCTGATGATGGTAAACTAATTTGAAGAGATAGGGAATGAAACCCTGCCTGAGGGAGTTGTGCTAATTCTCCACTTCTGGATGACCCAGTAAAAGAAAGAAACCAACCTCTACAACTGGGATAGAGAGAAAAGAGAGGGGGAGAGAAAGAGGGAGAGAGGGAAGAAGCACATGTATGTTTAAAAGCATCAAAAGGGACCAGTCTCTGGACTGAGAGACAGAGAGAGAGAGAAAGAGTGTGGAAGGATGCAGAAAGATACAGAAATAAGAAGAGAATCTCAATCTGAATTTCAGACAGACAGAAAATATGACTTAAGAAAATACAGGGATTGACACAGCAGATGCGTAGCAAATTTAACATTAATTAATTTAACATGCTAGCCTTACACACACACAAACACACACACAAACAGACACACACACACACACACACACACACACACAGGGTGAATTTAAATAGTGAATTTGGTATGGTAGTCTGAATAAAGGACTGAAACAAAGAAAAACATCTCTAAACTCCCTATTGTTTGTGATCACTGGCATTGACGGCCTCTTGCTTTTCACACTTTCTTTCATTCTTTCTCCACTCTGTCCATTTCTTAGCTATTCTTTAGTGCCCGTGCTTTCCATAAGTTTGTTATTTCTGGGCTGAGAGCCCACCTTTTTTTCCCCCCAAAACCAACACTGACCTCACATAACTTCGTTCACGGCACATCTCTCATGGTGCGATGAAATTCCTTCAGGGCTTTGGGGCATGCAAAACTACGACCAGCAATCTGCTTACTAGGACAGTCCTAATCCCTCCAACCAAACCCCACCCCCCCCACCCCCCTTCCCCATCACAACCACATGGACTTCCCCTCTCTGATGCACCTTGGGTCACAGCTTGTGGGTACAATGTGACCAATCATGTCACTCAGTCTGGTCTGTAATCTCAGGCTTTGACCCAACCTCAACTGGTAAACACAGGAATACAAGACATCAAAGATAGGAGGAAGTTTTAGAAGTGCTATTCAAGCCATAGAGTTTTTCTGGAATATTTACAAACTGACTATGTTATTAGCCTGTTCAAGGCAGAACGGAAAAAGACAGGTTTTTTTTCTTTCCGTCACTCAGAGTTCTCAGGCCCTGGCCTTGATTATGTTATGGAAATATTTTATTATCACATATTTGAAGCGTGAGTGCAACTTTAACTGAAAAAAAAAAAATCTAAAATGTTGAACCAAATTTAGTTTAACAAGTAATAAGCAAACTCAGGTGAGAAGGAAAATGTAAAGTGTGTTTTAAACAAATAAAGAACAAAACCAAGACAGTCATAATTATGTTTTACACGTCTGTCAAAACTCAAGAGTTGCAGTGGTCAGGGCCCCTTAAAAGCCCGACAGAGATATTCTAAAGAGAAGGTGTGCTAAAGCAGCCGTCCAAATCTAAGGAAATCTCACGGATTCATGAAGAGGTGCTATCAATCCAGTGAGAAACCAGTCTGCCGACACAACCAGTGTGTGTCCGTTCTGTGTGTAGCTTGGCAGTGTGTCTACTCTGTCACTTTCAGTGTTTCCATCAACGTAATATAAAAACAGTCATTGGCTCCAATCCATCTGGCTAAACCAGAGGATGCAAGAACACAGGGAGAAACACTTTACGCCAGATGCTAGCAATGACACGCAGAAGCGCTTTGACCGATGCCAGTGCATAATGCTTTTTAATGGTCGTGTTTAACAAGCTGGGGAAGTGGTTTGTTCTTCACCCACAAACCTCCAAAACCCACCCTCCCACCATCTCCTTCACCATGGGCTCAGGGATTTCCCAGAGTTTAGTCGCAACAACATTAATCTTCTCTCCAGTCTCTGAAGACATGTGCTTCTTGAATCCAAGGGGTGTGGAGCTGAGATCAGCAACGATCTGGACCATGTCTGAAAAATGCCACATTTCGCTTTGAGAAAACCTTCCTCACCGTCTTCCCTCTCCACATGGAGTGGCCAAAACCACATCTGCAAGAGACAAGAGACAGAACAATCTTTGTCTAATTGGATTTTTTTTTCCAATAGTGAGCCCATTCAATTCCTAATAAAAGAAATAAGTAGAATCCAGGATTGACTAATGATGGCAAAGTTTCAAACACTTTGAGGGAAGGCTGCTCCTTTTGAAGGGTTCTCTTGCAGTATGCCACAAAAATGAAACATATCATGTATTTTGGTTTCATCATTCTTTATGTGAGCCTTTCTATAGAGACTGCTGAGATTATGAGAGATAAATATGTAAAATGTTTATAGTGTTGCGTGACAGCAAGACTCCTCTTGTACAAGCTCTTAAAGAATTGGGGACTTACTTGAGTAAATATCTTATATTTGTAGTGGGGCCTATTGTTTTATTATTTTTGTTTTTATCCAGCACAGTCTTTAAAACTTGAAAAACGCACTAATAAAAATGTAAGGGTACATTTGTTGTGAACATCTGCTTTGTGAATGATGATGGACAAAAGCATAAGTAATTTTGGGGTAGAAACAGTCTTAAGATGCACAGCATAGCAGCTGTGTCAAATGGTGTGTGTGTGTGTGTGTGTGTGTGTGTGTGTATGTGACAAATCAGCGAAGCACCTCGCTGAAAGAGACACTGCGGTTACTCTCTTCTCCTCTGGAGTCAGGCAAGGTCTCCAGTACTGGGATCAAATGATTGACAACGACACAGGATATTTGGTCGACCCTGTCAGTACGCTCAGCCCACCGGAGAGAAATTCAGTTTAAAAGCCAGTGTTTATTTTTGCTCCCTGATAGAGGAGGTACTGTTAACGATAAGCTGTCACATCCACCTTACTCATTCTGTTGTCTTTTATTGTCTCTCTACAGAACAAACCCGGTGTAGCTGCACAGCAGTGTCTATCCATACACAACCTGCCCCTGAAATCTTGACTAGTATGGAATGCTCAGGCTGAGGAAGACTTTGGCTAAGAAGGATGGTGAAGAAGAAATTTCAGGTAAACAGAAATCCCTTTATTCCTTTCTTTAATATGTCTCTAAAGTGGCTGCAGGAGCATTCTTGTTAATAAGTTCAGATGGCAGAATTTGCAAGTGCTGGCGTACGTCATTAGTGCACTGAATGAAGTTCTCAGTTCACAGTATGAGAGTAAATTGTGTGTATGTGGTGGAGAGATGATGCTGTATTTTTGGATTTGGGTTCAAAAAAACAAAACAGAGCTGGAACAACAAAAAAAAAACCCAACCAAATTTTGACTTTCTAAATTAAAACATGAAAATATCAAACATCAGAATCAATCTGTGGTTTAAGACCAGGGTCATGTATATTTCTTAAATATTCAATTCAGTTCTTTTCATTAACTCTCATTCTCATCTTCTTCCTAACCTTTACCTGAAATGGCTAAAGAACAGAGAAAAAAAACTGTGGAGATCCATTTTGCATGCCACATGCAGTCTGTGTTTAATTCAGTCAACTACTCAACCATTTTCAGTCTATTTTGAAAGGAAAGGAAGATGAGCAGACAGACAGACAGACAGACAGACAGACAGAAAGAAAGAAAGAAAGAAAGAAAGAAAGAAAGAAAGAGTGAAAGAATAAGTCTGAATAAACAACCAGTGGAGCCGAGGCCAAAGGTTAAAAGGGGTTTTCTCTTTGGACATGGAGGGATTAAATTTGACACGGAGAATCTCAGGACGAGCAAGCACCTGTCTCTGCCTCGCCCATGCCCTAACCTTTACCCAAATCCCTAGCATTTAAAATAAACCATTTCAGTACAGAGTTAATCCCAATAATCCCAGAGAGGCCAGTAAAAAATCTGGATTCAATTATTCTGCATTCGACCACAGAGAGTGGAGTAAGAACCACCCAAACACATTATGACTTGACCTTACTGCAAACCCCAGAGTCTTAACCCTGGCACTGCCAGACACTGTATCGACACTTCCCTGGTCAGTCTAAGACTTCAGTTAGGTTTCAGGACACTCTTCTCGCTGTCTCTCTTTCTCCCTCTCTTTCTCTCTCTCTCTCTCTCTCTCTCTCTCTCTTTGCCCATCACACAGTAATTTAAATGTCTCTGCTCAGTTACAAATCTCATATACATGGCAGAAAAAGATCAATGCTCAGCACACACCAAAGAGCCCACAACACCCCAGAGCTCTCTGTTCATGTGTAACATGATCACACAGTTTCCTTTTTCTTCTGATTGGCTCATGTGTCCATGTAATTATCATGGGGAAGGGGAGTTCTGTATCCTATCTGTACAAGGCCAGCAGAAGGGCACAGAGACCCGATGGGCCCCACACAGGCCCCACAGCGTGGCTCTGCAGAGCAGTCTTCTGTAGTTGAGTGGCATTTATGAGTGAGGTTCGTAAACGTTTGTCAGCTCATATCCTGTTGGTCATGTTCCCTACTGCGACAGGCTGCTCCGGATACAAAGGCTAGAGGACATAAAGAGAACATTTACAGTTGAGTTGCAGGAACAGACACTTTTGAAAATCTGCTCACAATGTCTAAGGCTGAGTGAGAGAAGCAAATGAAGACACTGTATTAAATTTCACAGATCAAAACGGAGAAACTTGGTGGCCATACGTTGTTAGTCTAGTTTACTTCTAAAGGTTTGTATGTTTTAGGTGACAGGAGCTTGCCAGTGAATACATTTCCAGTAAATGCACTGGATACCACTTTTTTTTTTATTTAGGATACCACATTTTTGAAGTCTTTGGGATAAGGAATGTTTCACAGAAGGGAAAATCCATTATTATTTATATTGTTGTTGTTGTTGTTGTTGCTCTTCCCAATTAATTTGAGCAAGGAGAGTCTACACTTGTGAGGTACACACAATGATTGAAAATACCATTTAAACAACAGTGATCATCACCTCTTGCAATAATCAGTGCAGTCTGGCTTACTTGATGTGTACAATAGTTAATTAGTGTCACCTGGAAATGGTTGTAAAGTAATACAACTTGAACGTGTGTTGCATTACATATCACAGCCTTGACCTTGGAACTGTAACATCAAAATCACACGAAATGTCTGTTCTGACTTTGGTCTGAATTGTTTTATATTATGTTACCATGGCTCATGCCTGAGTTATACATTTTACCAGGGATGGATAAACTATCTTCCTGTATCATGAGTGTCCTCCATGAAGATGGACATGGTGTGGACGTTTTGAAACTACACCACCTATGCTCTGGTTCTGACATGGCAAACAACACTAGTCTGGGAAGCAGGTGGAGCTTTACAAAGCTTTTTTTACCCTGAAGAAAAGAAAAAAAAAAAACGTGGCAGTCTACCGATAAAGAAAGGAAAGTGAGCAACACAAAAAGATCCGTGAATGTCAAGCTGTGTTCAGTCTAGTGCTAATAGGTAGTAGATAATGTTCACTAATAGGGCTGGCTGACATTTCATCAACAAAAACCCCATGTGCAAAATCTGTAATATCCGTTGCTCTACCCCTGTGGCGGGGGAGAGAGGGGGAGAGAGAGAGAGAGAGAGGAGGACAGGAGTAAAAAAGAAAGAACTTTACTCTGTTTCAGGGCAGCCGTCATAAACGTAATCAGGATATCTGCCATGCAGATTTTCCTTCCAAATTCATCCAAAAATTTTTAATGCATCATTGATTACACAAAAATCTCATTTCAGTTTCCATAACCTTCTTTAAAGAGTAAAGCTGCTATGGAAAGTAGTTGCCCCCCCCCCCCCCCCCCCCCCCCCAAAAACCCTTGCATGGTAAAGCGCTCTGCCAACAGAAATCTCCAAAATGTTATCAAAAGGGCACCAAGATATTCATCAAAATATGATCATATCCATTAAGAGCAATTTTAGGTCATTTACTTTTCTTGAAAAGAATGTTTTTAAACAGTTAAGTGACATTCCCATTGAAAACAATGTTCTGGAAAAAATGTCAATGACAGAGGAAGTGATAAATGACTGCAGACTCGAATCAGATGATGTATGAGCTGATCTCAAAATTTTAGACCACAATACTTTCATTTTTCATTTGGAGAACTTGATTGGTCTCTGTGGCTCTGCCCTAAATTTACTAGTACTGTTTGGAAGCAGAAGTTTGTTTGTCTGAGTGACCATGTGTCCAAAACACATGATGTCTGTGATGTCCCTCAAGGATCAATTCTTGTCTATATAGGCTGCCCCTGGGCGGGGTCATTGATGAACAGAGAGAGGACTCTCAGATCTGTGCTAAAGATACAGAGATGTATTGATTGACTATCTATCCACTATTTTCAGCTGAGTGAACAGTAACGTCATTAAATTAAACTGATTTGAAACAGAAATCCTGCTTATTGGCAGTAATCCAAAGAGAGTGAGTCTCTTGAGTAAACCAGACAGTCCAGCTGTGCATGTCAGGTCAGAAAAAAAAAAAAAAACTCCTGGTGTTATACTAGTCCCTGAGTTTATATGGACGTATCAATATTGTCGCTGAGTTCTGAAAGCATTCTTTAATTTCCGAAATTTTTATTGGCTTTCACGATGTGAATCACATTCCAAAGTCGATAGCTTTGTCAGCAGAGAAAGGTGAATGGCATCAGGACATGTTTGAATATAATGCAATGTACTCAAATCAAAAAATTCTTCCCACTGTGGCTTTTCTGTTTTTGATTTTCAGGAAAATTCAGTAACTCATCATACATCCTTTTAGTGTGCAGTTACTAAACAAGGCAGTTCAAAAGAGAAATGATGCATGGGCCGTTTTTCTAGCAATCAATATTCCTGTCTGCCACTAAACATAGAGATATGAATTATTATTCATAAATAGCATTGTGTTATTAGCATTGAATTTCCCTTACTCTTTCCAACCTCTAAAATTTAATACGTGTGATAGCTCTCACAAACTATGAATATAACTGGAGGGGGTTGAATTTCTGCTTAGCACAACAGATATTTTCGGTCATATCCATAATCTCATTCAGTATTCAATGAGAAGCGGCGTGGTCTCTTTTTTCCACTTCTGTAACTATCTCTTTCTCTCTCTCTCTCTCTCTCTCTCTCTCGCTCTTTCTCTCGCTCTTTCTGTGCTGTACTTTACTCTCTCTTCCTGTGCTTCTGTCCCCTTTTCACGCCCCTCTCCCTCTCAGTATCTTCCCCGTACTTCTATCCAACATTCATCTCCCTCTTTCACTCGCTCATCTGTCTGGTTCGCTCTGTCCATCATTTCCTGCCTTCCTCTCTCTCTTTGCCTGTCATTGAACTCTCTCTCAGCTCGGCAGAAATACTGTTGAAGGCAGCATGGCCGTTTCCTCATTGATTTTGGTGCTGACCTTCCTCTAACCTGGTGTAAAACAATCCCCTATAGTGCTGTGCTTTACTGGGACTGCAAGGATGGAGAGAATAAACAGAAAAAGGAGAGGAAAGAAAATGGCAGCTTTATCACACTTCCCTCCTCAGATGGGATTGCAAGTTTTGCAGGAATCGTTAAGAAACAGAAATGGGACACAATGAGGTCTTGTGACTAAAAGGACCAAGGGCTTGGCTTCATTCCCACACTTGTTCTGTTGGGAAGAAACAAACTAACAAATACACAGAGAAAAGCTGCGCTTAACTAAATAAAGGAATAGCCTGAATTAGCACCATCGTAACACTTACTCTCACCTCCGCGGCAGGAATCCCTCTGAAAATGCAGCCTCAAAAACAAGAGTGGTTCATCACATGCTTTGTTTTATTTGATAGTGACCGCCCTGGGTTCAGTTCAAAGTGCTGTTGTGGTGAAGTGGAGAGACAGATTAGCCAAATACAGTTACAATTATACTGATTACTAGTGATGAAAACCAACAGTTACTAGAGGTTCTCTGATGATGAGGGAAAAGCAAGTTATATTTTCTTGCGCTTTTTCCTCTTGGCCACTCTCAGTCTTTTCTCTTCCATTGTGTCTCGTGGAAGGAGGTGTTGAAATTGGCCAAAGAGAAGTGAGTTGCATAGATTGAGGATGGTCTCTTCTCCTGTGGAGAATTCACTTTTGATGGATGGACACATTGAAGCCAACGCAGGGAACAAACCATACGGACATTATCCCTTGGTTGAGGACATGATGGAGTTATGGGCCAGGAGATGAGATCACACACATAATCTTTCACTCTCTCTTGCAGACACTTTGGAGAAAAAACTACACTTTTTTTTTTTGTTCTAACCCTCTGCGTAGTTTGAACTAACCTCCTTCCTTTGTCTTATTTTTTTTTGTTGTTTTTAACGCACAAAATATGAAAAAAAAAACATAATACGAAATAATACACACACAGATTTACACCTTTTTGTACCTCTCTCGTCTCTCACGTTGGCTCTCTCTCTCTCTCTCTCACATGCACAGACACAGACACAGACACACACACACACACACACACACACCACAGTTTCACATATCCACAATATCTCTCGCTTTCTATTACTCTCTCTCTATATCAAACACACACACATACATACACACACATGCACACACACACACACACCCTTTCCTTGACATCTGGTTCTGTGCTGTCTTGTTATCACGGTTCTTGCCCGCAGTGGGGAGTGTCCTCCAGAGTGGAGCTCACTTGGGGTGATGAATGAGATGTGATCTGGGGGTGTGGGGAGGTGGGGGCGTCTTTGGAAAAAAAGCATGACCAAGCTCCAAAAATGGCCCTCCAAAAAGGTAAGGCGAGAGTCTTAAGCCAACAGGGGGGCTTCTCCAAAACGAATTAAAGAGCCCTCAAAGCTCCGACCTTTCTCTCTCATCCAGAACACACACACCCCCACGTGCCAGCAAAGCTAGAGGTAGGAATTTGAATGTGGTCTTTATGTGGTGATTTGTTCTTTACACCAGTAATTACAAATGCCAATTGTGGACAATCACTGTGAAGAATATTTCGATCATTTCCCTTTGGCCCTGCAACAACACAATTAATTTGTGCTCTACTGATGTCTACTGATCAGATTGTCCAACACGGTCTGTCAAAGCTATGATGGTATGGGTCTTTCAAAAAAAGTGGTCTGGACTGGATTAAAGGGGACATTGCTTAACCCAATTAAACAAGACAGCCCAGTTTTACTAATGTTTGCAAAGGCTGATGTTTAGTGGAAATTAGTCGCTTGTCATTTTCTCATCTTTAAGATCTTCTCCGTTTCTGTCATAGTATTCACCTAATGAGAAGTACAATAATACATACTATATATATATATATATATATATATATATATATTTATAGTATGTATATATATGTGTGTGTGTGTGTGTGTATATATCAAAAAGGTAAAGGACCTGTGTATGAAATTAACTCAAGGACAGAGCCCAGATCTGTGAAATAATTAAATATTCTCTGAATGATCACAGAGTTGACAGTGTCTGTCAGACAGCCAGTACTCATTAAGGATTGGAGGACATCTGTGTTATACACTTGTACTTAACGTGAGTGAAGATTTAGAAAAATGAAAGATTGCAGATTTCAAGAGTTTTAACTTATGCAAATGGATTGGTTCATTTCTCTTTAAACACATACTAACGAGCTAACCTCACACTTAACACTTTAGAACTGCAAAATAGGGTTACAACGCACAAGGGAAACCCAAATGTGAAAAAAATCTTCATACACACAAACTGGTTTCCAAAGCAACGGCACTCAGATTTTTACAATGGCTCACTAGGGGGAAGCGGTTAAATTCAATGTAACGCTTAGGAATAGTTTTAAAACCCAGCCTTGGTTTTACAGCACTCTTAAAACTTCATTTTATCATCCTACTGCTGAAATAACACGTTTTTTCTTTTAGGCCAAAGAGTTAAGTGTGAGTCTGCATGCCTGTGAGTTTCTTTCTGAGACAGTGTGTGTGTGTATGTGTGTGTGTGCGCACGCATGCGCGTGCCCGTGTGTGTGTGTGTGTGTGTGTGTGTGTGTGTGTGTGCACGCTTGTCTATGTGGCACATGACCAGGTCTCACTGTTAGAATGGACTGGTGTTCTGGCAGACCTTGTGCGTTGGGCCAGTATAGGTGCAGTATTCCATTACAGTCTTTAGCGTTGTCTGGAATGTATCGATTTTTTTTTTTAACCTCATGGTAGAGGAATATGAGATCACAGTGGAAGTGAAGGCTGAATTTCCTGTTTGAATCAGGTGTTAAAGAATGAAAGACTACGATGAAAAAGTAAACAGAACCCACAAAAAAAACCTTTAACATTAAAGGACCAGTCAGTTGAAATGGGAAAAAGAGCATTCAGTTTTGATGGACAACAGTCATGTCAGTTGGACTTCTGGGCCAAGATTCTGTTGAAAAGAAAAGCTTTTGGAAATTGAGCAGTTGTGGCAATCAAACTGTGGAAACATTCTCAACCGTAACAATTTAGGATATACAGTATGTCTTTCGTATAATTATGTTTGTCGACACGGTTTCAAACATGCAAAGGCTCACATGAGAACAGATTTTAAAGTGCTGGAAAATATAAGATACTGATTTATTTCCCGGCATCAGTGTTTCCAGACTCTTTGTGCCAACAGTATAACGGTGGATTTCATGTAATCTGCCCCGTATTGACGTTTATACCCACATTAGGATTCCACACAATCCTGCGCAAGTTTCCCTGTGACTGACAGGTTGTGGTGAGAACCAGAGACCATCCTAATGAATCCCACCACTGACACAAACACATGAATTTGAGTTTGAAAGAAGTGTGAAAGAATCACATTAGCCCTTCTTTTTTCCCCGGCCTAACACTGTAATGCATTATCTTGTACTCTGTCTGTTAGAGCCAGTCAGAGAGGTTAAATAGAGGAGCGTTCGCTGTGACCATTCCTGCTTAATTGCTTTTCTTTGTCCAACTCGAAGTGAAAAGAAATCGCTTGCTCGACAAATTCTCAGTAGCATCTCCTATCATTTGAATCCTTACACACACACACACACACACACACACACACACACACACACACACACACACACACATCTCTCTCATGTAGATGGATTGTTCTGTTCATAAAGGAATGTACAGGGATTTTATGGAACATTCTTTAATTCTTAAGCGAACTGGAATGCACTGGCTGCCTAAGGCTAGGAGAAGATGAACCACTACCGTTAATAACACGGTACGCCACCCGGCAACCATATGTAATCGCGACGTATCATTAAAAATCTGTCCTCGGTAAGATGGGAGAATGCTAAGAACGCTGTTAGACAGATCAAGACAAAGCCCTGCTCGCCCCAAAAACAACACAGGCCCTATTGCGGTGAGATTCGA
Source organism: Chanos chanos (assembly GCF_902362185.1). Classification (NCBI taxonomy): domain Eukaryota; kingdom Metazoa; phylum Chordata; class Actinopteri; order Gonorynchiformes; family Chanidae; genus Chanos; species Chanos chanos. Next base: position 11,397,513 of record NC_044504.1, on the reverse strand, counting down.
AAGCACCGTGCAAATTTCCGTTGAGGCTCAAAGTTCCATAAAATGCTCCTGGCCCAAGATCATCTCAGTGAGGTTCAGCTTGACTGCAGTGTGTGAATGAGAGCATCTGCACATCAGCTGAACCTGTGATAACCTCCAGTGAACCCTGCTGTAATCACCAACGGCTTACTTATTAGCCACTGCTGAAAAATTAATTAAAATTGGCACAATGCATCTATCTGAAACAGGAGAACTTTGGCATATGTTTGATCGGGTACATTTCAGTGTTAAATGTACTGAAGACAAGAATGTGACCTGTTTCCAGTTTTTCTTTCAGAGATGCTGGTTCCCTCGCTCTCTCTCTCTCTCTCTCTCTCTCTCTCTTTTTTGCTCAAATAACCCTTTGACATAGTAAAAACGGGTCTATGGGACTGATCAGGAAGGTATAAATGGTATTTCACTAATATCTGTGTCAATGTTCTACTTTAAATTGGTTATCAGTGTGATACATTATAGTGAACTGTTTAAACATTTTAAATATGCTAAGAGTGAAGTGAATAACCACGTATGTGACCAACTTTTGAATAAGATCCATTTAAGATCTGTAACTTTTAATGTTAATTTTTTAATGTTAACATGTTAAGTGGAGTTGATATACACTGTTCAATTAAAAGTGGTCTATGCCTCAGACTCACACAGCTGCTCTGCTGCCTTGTTTAACAATTACATTATTTTATCCTGACAGTACAACTTCACCAGGAGGATATATGTGAAACTGAGTTTAAGTGGTTGGTTTGTGTGGGACTCACATGCACAATTAGAGCATAGGATCATGATATAGGACATGAGATATATAACACAGAATACATATGACATAGGATATTTAAATAGGACATAAAGATAGAGACTGATTATAAGATGTGGGCGTGTCTGTTACATCAGCCTCATATTAGCATGGCTGCCAGGTCATTGGTGTCATTGCCCATCAGTCATAAATGAAAGACACTGAGCGGGCACGCCACTGTTAATCACAATCAAGGATATTATTTTTAATGACTGTAAATCAGCCAATGCGTAAGGGCAAAGACAAAAGTCCCAAACAGAGCCAAAGGCCCGGCATCCTGCCTGGCCTTCAGAGTCGGAAACTCTGACAGGTCCAACATGACGTCCTCCTCTAGGGATAAACAACGTGTTTTGCCAGCTCGGCAAGGACAGTCAGTCCAGGGACACTAATGAGTCTTTTAAACAGGAGTAATAAATCATTTGAGTTTACAAGACATACTTTTTTGAAAAATGACTCTGCAGAACTTTTTTGGTACAAGCAAAGAGGCAGGTGTAAGGTATTAGTATAGGTGTGTTCTGGACTGACTTTTCTGAACTATTCTCATTCACGTAGAATGGAACATGTTGGTCACATTATTTGTACAACACATTAAAATTAATACATACAGCATTTCCTAATGCATCAGCTATGTAATTTCCAGACCTTCCCTTTGAACTGATTCCACAATGATTAGAACTTAGTATCATTCATCCTTGTCACTGTACAACGCCCATGTCTGTCTGGGAGGGTGAGGACTAGCCTATCCATAATCCGAAACATGCAAACATTCAAAGTTAGCTAAATGCTTCTTTTGACCTATTCATTGTTTAGGCATCTCCATGGCAACATAGTATGTGTGGAGGCTCATGTAATTTTCCCCATATTTACCTGCAATTGTGACACTGTGAGTTCGCTGAAGTGCTTTGGCAGAAACTATACCCTTTCTGGCTGATCGTCCTGACCCGCCGCAGTCGGAATATCTGATCCCACTAGTAGTTCTGCCAGGGTTACAAACTCACGATCCTAGCAAAGGTGCACAGTATATTCTAGGCTTGCATCAACTTAATGGCCCACTTTCCACTCTCCTACCTCCTTACTCTTAAAGGAAGGAAACACAGGTGTTCGCAATTATATTTAGTTAGTTAGCTACAACAATGAACCACTTCCTCTATTGGTTCAGAGTAAATCATTTATCAGATTATGTGTTTTCCTGGTTTGTCGAATGGTACACTGTTATGGCAACACCTGTTTGAATACTGACTGTACTAAAACCCCCAAATCTCCTCTTGAGAGTTCACCTGGCCATTCTCTGATAAGTGCTTTCCAGCAGTGTGGCAAGAAAAGGGTTCATTTCTCTTTGTCAGTCCTCAAAGAGTAATTGATCATTCCCTAATCTGAGGCTGCCTTGTCAGCTAAAGATAACTTATCTCTGCTAAAGTACCTGGAACGCTACATTTTTTCTCCCTATAATTCAAGACAAGATATATCTCCCAAAAGAGATTTCATGCTTATGGGAGATAAAAAAAAAGAGGAAGCAAAACATAAAATGTAGTCAGATGTAGAGATATGTATATTTCATGAAACATTGGCCAAACAAAATAGACTTGAGACAAGGGAAAAAATGAGATTAAAAATAAAAAAACAAAAACCTCTAAAACTCATTATGTTATTGTTTTAAAAATAAAGCACAATTTAATGGCAAACAGAAGTCTATTAAGCAATGAGATAACTGTAAACAATCTTGTCAATGGAAATTTCTTCACACTCACCACATTATAAGACTGCTGTGAAAAAAGACCGTTTAACACATCAGCATCAAACAGGAGGCTTGTTCAAGAGTGATGATGCTAAGGTTGACAAGGATAACTGCTTAGGTTTTTTTTTCTCTCTCTCTCCCTACCACTCACTCTTCTCTCTCTTTCCATCTCTACAGGAAGAGGTTTTCCACCCACTGCACTGCAGTCATATCAGCTATCACTAATGACATCCTTAATCATTTATACGAGGAAAGTGAGAGCGATGCATTGATTAATGTGTGTGTGTGAGAGAGAGAGAGAGAGAGAGAGAGAGAGAGAGAGAGAGCCAAAGATGAGACAACGATGAAGACATCAGTGACAAGGAAGGGTGAGAGGGGCAAAACAGAGGTTAATAAGAGTGAAAGTGACAAGAGTGGAATTGGCGGAGAATGAATAAAGACATGCTGGAAAGATAAACAAGACACCCAGTGAAACAGAGAGAGAGATGAGCGGTACAGAAGGTTTATTGCACAGAAAGAATCAAGAAACTAAATAAAACACATTTATGTGTTACAGTTAAATAGTTATCTGAATTTCGTGTGCTAAATCAGCGAAAAACAAAAACAATAAGGATGTTTCCTACTCTTTTGTATCTATTACGTTAATTCTCATATGTTAATTACAGGCATTTGGCTCATGCTCTGTCATTCAAAAGATGGACTGAACTCTGCTCTCGCTCTCTCGCTCTCTCTCTCTCTCTCTCTGACATCTGTCATCCAGTGAAATGCTTGTGAAATTACACCATCCTCCAGTTACCTAACTCATGACCTACCTCACCAAAGACTCCCATGTCTCAGTCTGAATGGAAAATGGTGGCCAAGTGCCAAACCTGTGCTCTTGGTTTGGCGACATTTCGGCGCTAAGCAGCTGTTAATTGAGGTGTTTTTTGGAGAGGTGAAGGTCCCTCCATGGTAACGGCAGCGCCCATCAAAAGTTCTACAAGGAGTTCTCATCTCAGCAAGGGAACTGTTTAAACAGGACAAAGATATTTGATCTCAGGTTGCATAGAGTCAGTGCCAGGGTCTGGCTGTGGATGCCCAAAAGACCACTGAAAATCATAGCGATGCTTTCACACACCCTGGCCCTGCTCCACACCCCTCTTAGGAGGCTCTCTGGTGAAAATTACAGGCTAGCTCTGGAAGGCTTTCTTAACACTCATATTACATTTGAAGCTGCAGAGTTCTGGCTGTCAACACCTGCCCCTGGCTGAATATTTGTTCAAAATACCATGTGTATTTCTGTTTTAATGAGAATAAATATGTACATGCATATGAATATGTGTGAATGAATGTATTTGTTCACATGTGTTCAAAGTTGCTTTCTTTGTGTGTGTGTGTGTGTGAAAAGTGTAATCATGAATATCTTCCCCACATCTGTAAATCCAACACCTACAAAACTCTTCAGTTTTTATCACACACACATAACAAGTCCCAGCTCAGATGAAAAAAAGTCAGCAGAGATCTCGGTTCTCACCCAGGCCTTCCCTTTCCAAGCTTTTCACTTATTCCTAAATTTCCTTCATTCTTCCTCCGCCAGTTGGAACTGTTGACTGTTGAAAAGCCCACCTGGGAGGGCTATTATTATTTAATTATTTCTTAATTATTTAAACAGAGGAGAAATCCAATTCAGACCACAGTATCATGTTCAACAGAGCCCTCTGTATAGATATAGGATAGATATACTACAGGATGAAAAAATAAAACTTTACACAGCTGTCAGAAGAGTACCTTTCAAAAAAAAATTACATAAAGAATAAAAGGTTATGAGATAAGAAAATGTCAGATAAAGTCACACAACGGTCTTTTGAACAAGCCTATGGATAACCAGCCGTATGTTATTGCTGTTGTTTTTTGAAAGTGAAATGCTGTGCCTTGGATCTGTTATGGGGTTGGTTCCCTGCTCAGGAATGGAGCCCTGTAAGTGAAACTGAGGGCACTGTAATCTAACTGCTGAACCACTGTAAATGTCTAGCCAAACTTTGTAGAGCGGACCCAACTGCAGAACAGACCAGACATACTGAAAGGTAACAAAGAAGACGTTATAACAGTGCTTCAGAAAATAACAAGGCCTAGTCCCGAGGCATGCACAGAAGAAATGTTGACTCAACACTGAGCAACCAGGGACAACATTTTGGGGTATTTTAGTCCTGCCTAACACAAAACAAGTGCAAAACAGTACTAATTAACACAGGTGAAAACCATAACCAAAGCTGAAAACAAAAAACACAAAAATGACAGCCAGAGGAAGCAGTGGTCAGACTCCTCACAGAACCATCTCTTCTCAGAACGACTCCTGACGTTCCCTCAGGATGAACAGAGCGACAATGGTTGAAGTCTCAAATCAGATCAGTGGCCAGGATGTCTCAGGTGAAGACCCGTGACCATTCTTCCAGTCCATACCCCTTCCAGTCTACCAGATTCTGAAATTTACCCCACATCCATCAGAAGTCAGGTGATGGATAGTGTATGCCAGCAGCCCTACAATGATGCAAGGAGCAGGAGATGCCCTGCTGTCTAGAGTCAGAGGGCTGGAGACCACAGGATTTACTGAGGACTCAAAAAGGCCCACTGAAATAGGGAGCAAGTTTCTGGATTTTGACCCGCAGGTGATCCTTTGTGGAGAGCCAGACCCTATGCCCTGGATGGAAAGACAGCCAAACCCGTGGTGCCACTTGGCCTGAACCTGGGGATGGAAACAAGATGAGAGACTGACTTATATGGCAATGAGTTCAATGAGGGCCTTCCAGAACTGGGAGCTGAATTGTGGATGTCAGTCAAAGACTCTATCCTGGGGAAAACTGTGCAGTCAAATGACATGCTGTAGCAAGAACTCTGAAGTTTCCCAAGCTAAGATTAGCTTGGGAATGGGCAATAAAGGGCAATCCTTTGAGAATCCACCACCATCAAGGAGCTACCTTGGAATGTTGGCATGTGACAAAGTCCATCAAAATATGGCACCAGGTTTGGAAAGGTATTGAGAGAGGGAGCAGCTAACACACCTTGAAGGGAGGACATAAACAATTTATTCTGAACACAGATGGAACAGGCTGCCACAAAGGATTGAACATGCTTTTCATGTTTGGCCACCAGAATCACCCATTTAGCTGTAATGAGTGTCCCTGCTGTAACACATTAGAATGGACAGCATTAGGGGCAAAGAGATGGTCTGGTGGACCATTTCTTTGGTCTTCTCCCCCATCTGCTGTGCTCTCCTTATGGTGGCTTTGGTGTACCTACACTGATATCCCAGGTGCCACAACCTTGGAACTCAGAAGGATCTCTGGAGCTTCGTCCAGCTCAGGTGTGTAAAATTGTCGGGAGAGTGTGGTAGGAACCCAGGCATTTGGAGTGGACAAAATCAAAGTGGTTGGAGAAGAGTCCACAGAACCTGACATGACTTCAACTACTTGGCTTCCTGAATATTGGCTAGATTTTATATGGTCTGTCCAGACAAAGAATGTATGTTTGACTCCCCTTCTACTGAGAAAACCAGGATGTCTTCAATGTAGTGCTCCAAACAGTTAACTCAGTTAAGGGTGTGGAACTTTTGGCAGATGCACTTCAGCTGCTGATTTCCTGTCGATAAAGTGAACTGGAAGGTACTTTATTTAACTTGCAATAGCTTGTTTGCAAAATCACTGTGACAGCGATCTCATTGCAAAGAGTTTTCATTTACCCACTCATTCCCTTAACTCACAAGTTAACCTGTCATCGTAGCATTGTACTTGTAAAGCACACTACTCTGGGTATTCCAATGTATACCATCACAGCAATGCTAGAACTGATTTGAAGAACTACTGATGCACTAGAAGCCATATGTTTATCTTGTGCAGACCCTGAACTGCTCCATAGTTCTCATAGTCATGGTTTTAGAACTAAAGGTGCTATACTTCTCTTTACAAACAAACAGAATTTAAAAATGCTGTAGGAGCGACTTTATATAGCCTGTGCAGCCAATAATCATCTTTTTACCATAGTGCTTTAACTCTCAAATACTGAAAATGGGAATTTGATTGTTTTCATGCATGGAAGGATGAATTTAACAGCATTATCACCCTTATAGCTGGAAACAATGACAGTCAATGAGAATTACGTTAGGTCCAAGCCTTTCATGTCAGCCACAGCCAGGCAGAATGAATATGCCACTGAGATATACTGTAATGTAAAACATTTACAAATATGACTGAAATTTAATGAGTGATTATGAAGAATAATCATGGACATGTCTATCATTATGATGACGTTTCCAGAGGTGTCTGTAGAGCTATGTCATACCATTGCATATTCAAATGCCAAACAGGATTGGACAGTGATGGAAAACATAGAAAATGTTGAAATTTGTACATTATATTAATCACTCAGCAATGCATGCCATATTGCAGAAAATTAAAGACAAATCAGAGCACGTGGAAAACATTGTTGAGAATGTTTGATAGAGATCAAATGCAATAGGTATTTTAACACAGTTGTGAGGGAATCTTCAAATGTAAGCATGCTATCAGATATCAGTCATTTTCTCTCTCGCACTCCCTCTTCATTTGTCCTACATTTGTTTCTCTTCATTCTCTCTCACAGCACTCATTCACTATTGATTTTTTCTACCCTTTCAAACTTCATTAGTAGAGGCTAGAGAAAAAATATCATTAATTAACCACTTGTACACATGTCTGTATCAACAGGAAACGTCTAACAGGTCTTGGCAAAGCCTCTGCTCAGTGAGAGGAGCTATTTCAAAAGACAGGAGATATATAAGGCTTACCACACATATTGGGCCAATTTTTTGGCCAGATATGTGTGCTAAGAAGTTCTTCGTTATTTTTTTAAGCCACATTCTTTCACATGGTTGAAAAAAAAAGAAGTTGCCTGGGCAGTATTCACATGCATTGAATTGGGAAATTAACATGTCCTTTGAAGGAGTTCATTGCAGTTTGAATTGAGGGGGACGTAACCACGTTTATCTTTTGTAGGACTGTTAAAATGCTGCTCTGTCCACATCTCTCTGTACTGCTACACCAGCATTCAGAGCAGAAAAAACAAAGCCCTTTGACCTCCTTTGACCGAGGGGCCAGCCGGTCCATTCGATTGGGACTTCCTTTCTCGCGGTTGTTGTTGCCCATTACCCCAACCCCCCGGTCCGAAACTACCAACAACAACAACTTTGTGAATTAAACATAGGAAAGGAGAAGAGAAAGACAAGGATGTGTCACTGTGAAAATCCATGTCCCTATTTACAGAAACTCAGTCTTTTTAAAATCTTCTGTTCTTTCTTTTTCTGTGGCTTTCCGATGGGAATGGCCTCCTTCACAGCATCCAAGACTTGGCGCTCCTATGGGAATCCCAGTCATTATGTTTTGGACTTAATAGATGTCAGACCGCATCTGAACAAGACCTCCCTCCCCAGTTCTGCTCAGATTGCTACAATTAAATTTGGTTGGGGGCGGGTACTGGAAGGGGTAGACTCACTGCCAACCTGATGAGTAGGATCAGAGGTTCAGTGCTGTTGTTGCGTGTAATGGCTGATGGCTGAACGTTTAAGTCACTCTCCTTTCACGCTATCATTAAATGAGCTAAGTGCTCGTTAGTGTAGTCCCTCTCCACCCCGGTGCATTTCACGGTCACATACAGAAGGTCAATCTTGTCTTTAGTTTTAAACCTCATTCAAAGTCTATTTTTCAAGTATGTTTCAGAGGTCTGGATGCTCTTTAAAGACTTCAGAGTGGACTGTTTAAAAAAATGATATTCTGGCCAGGTTGTTACACTTAAACCTAGTTCAGATTAAGAATTTCACTGATTAGTTGGCCTCAGATGCAAATTTCATCAGTATGAGTTAAGATGGATTTCTGCAGTTAGCTGCTTTAGCAAACTGGCTAGACTTCCCTTGTTAGCTCCTGAAAGTTTTGACGTGAAATGAGTTTTAGACAGACATTCAGTTGAGTACGAGCACTCATTCTCCTGGTGTAGATTATACAAGGGGTGAGTGTGACAATGAACCTTTGAATTTTCCCCAGCCTTAATTTTAAACAGCATTTTCTTTCTTTTTTTTTTTTACTTGAGCCAATTTACCTAATCCACATAGCTAGCTGGCTTTCTCAAGACTCACTTGTTGCTCCTCCCACCACTTAGCATCTTCTGCTGACTTGATTACATTTGTAGATAGGGCAGAAAAACATCAAGACTTACTTCAAAGTAAATCCATAAATCCACTTGGTGGATTTGTTTAGTGCTAGCCATCATTAGTGCGGCCATCTACTTGCCCTCATCAGTGACTGGAGGACCAACAAGCACTATAAATACTGCCTCTTCTGTTTCCTGTTTATCCTACTATCTGCTTAGGACTCTGCTGTATGTTAGTGACCCTGGTGTCTATCCCATTATTGGTCTAGATTTTATTACTTCTCCTTGACAAAACAAGAGTGTTTCTGCTTTGTATTGTATGAATTAGAACACCTTAAACCTCAGTGTGAAAACCTAATTTACCACCAGCAGCGGATATATAGAACCAACAATGTACCACAACCGGGGGACAATTGGGACAATTGGGACAATTGGGACAGTGGGGACGGTGGATTGGGATGGGGTGGGGGGCATTACTTATATTTATTATAGATATTTACCACGCCCCAGAGAGTCTCTAATGGAGAAAGGACTTGAACAGGGCCATTGACAAGGTCTATCTACAGTTTCAGTTAAATCAACAGAAGAATTACACACTTTGGTGAGAAAGCAGCCAATAAAGTGCCCCTCTGAGAAACCCTGCCCAACGTTTTCCCTTTGTGACTCTTATGTTAGTGTTGCTTTGGTCTCGGCATTCCACTGCTTGGAAATTAGAGCCCAACACAAACACTGTAAACTTTGAACCTCCAAAGAAAACACTGTGTGATTCATGTTGAAAGTCTGAGAGGACACAAAAATCATGATTACTAGAAATAAATCTCACTTCATGTTTCAATTTCAGACTTTATGGCTTTCCTTGCTCAAATTAAAGTCAGTAAAACTGGGGAGAGTTACTGGGCTTTAGCACAGCTTCAAGACAGATGGGTTTTTCAGGCTTTTGACCTCTAATTTCAATTGTTTTGAGGTATTCAGGACCTTGCTAAGGCCCTTGGCTATGCCTTTAAGGATTTACCTCTATAATTAACATAATTCACCATATAAATGTGAACCCATGGTCATCTGTCTGATTTTTTCATTGTTCCCTCAGAGTTAGACCTCAGTTAGAATAATTTCACTGTGCCATTTATGGACCAAGCAAACTTGTGTCTGAACCCTTCAGTAAAGCCTTTAGGGATCATATTATGGGCTAGTCTAACCTGCCTGTGAAGGTGACAAAGAAAATTGAGCCCAGTTACTAGTGATACATCACAGACATGCATGGGACAAGAGAAAGACAGAGATGAAGAAACATGGGGGAAAGCAAGAAGAGAGTAATAGGAGGTGTTTAAATACACTGCAAGGGATTCTGAGGTCACTATGAAACGTGGCAATTGTGTGAGGTGTTAGGAGCTAAGAACCGAATCATAAACCCTTGGGTATTGTTAAGTCTAACAGGCCTATTAAGTATTGGAACAGTTTTGTCTCAAGGTTGACAACTAAGACGCTGGGAAGTCTTTGTGTTTGCTCTGCACACTAATTGGTTGGGTATCCAGTTATTCATCTGGCTGCATTTGCCAGCCCCAGCAGAGAAGCTGTGAAATATGAGGACCAGAGTGCAGGTGTTTTACCTGCATCAGAAGGTCCAGAGAACGAAGAACCTGTCTGCATCTGGAAGACCCAAAAACTAAGGCCCTGCCTGTGTCAGAACACCCAGAAAACTAAGATCCTGCTTGCAGCAAGAGGCCCCAATAAACATTTTCTGTCTCTTTTTAGCATCCAGAGTGAGATCCACTTGTGCACTTCAACTTTAACAGAACTCAAAAAAACGAATGTTTCTAAAATACAAATAAAGTTGGCATATTTTATAAACTATCACCAGCAAAAGTCTAGCCACCTTATTCTCTATTCCAAGATAAGCTGCTCGTATAAATTCAGTTACATCCTATGACACCGGTGGGAGAGGAAAACATCCTTCATGACAGGGATTACAACTATAAAACAGCTGGCAACAGTGGACGATCCTGGATCCAGGAACCGACCCAAGAGTATAAGTCTGGTCTGACCCAGCCAACAAAGAGGGTTTTTATGTGTCCTAAACCAAGAGGCCACTGAACCAGCCAGAATTTGTAGGAAAGATGGTTTGCGTCTGAACCTATATAGGAGCTGTTTCTATCAGAGAGCCATCTCTGTGTGCTTTCTCAACAGAAGAAGAAGATGCAGCTATGCAGTAGAGTCAGATGACCTTTTTGCATTAGTAGGAAAAAAATCCACCTAGAAGCTAGACTTTGTTAATCTTCTAGAGATGTTATAGTGGTGTCAGACATACAGTTTGTTAATGTACCAGCTGCTCTTATCCTCAGCATCTCAATGATTTGGAGAAATCTTGGTGTTAAGTGTCTGGTGTTAAGTTTGGCACTGAGAGCTTCAGGTTTAGGATTTGAACCCACAACCCTCTGGTTACTAACCAATTTTCTTACCCATCCTATAATGCACATGAAAAATCAGTGACATATGAGGAGTGAGATACACATACACTGCATAATAAGCGAAAAACTCAGGCCACCTCTGTCTCAACTGTGTCTGTTGTTTTAAGATGAGAAAATGTTGGTGAAAAAGAGTCATGAGAGGGTCGTGAGGAAGGGCCATCCTCCGGGTGGTCTGGACAGCCAATTGGGCAGGTCTATCAGGCCAATGATCTAGACTAACCACCTCCTTCAAGAGCCAGAAGAGGATTTATCTGTTTATTTATTTATTTATTTATTTATTTTAGGTGACTGACAGCATGTTGTAATTGGTTCTATAAAACAAGGGTAGAAAATGAAGCGTGACAGCCTGTCTCAAAAGTGTGTGAGGCAAATTAAATCTCAGCTCATTTTACGGTTGGCTTCATTAACTTTCTCTCTCTCTCTCTTTCTCTCTCGCTTGCTCTCTTTTCCAAATAATAACCAGAATGATTGAAATTACATGCTTTGAGCAAAGGGAAATGTTATCTGATCAACAACAGTGTAACTCTCCCAGCCCTGTCAAATTAAGGTTTGGAGTCATTTTGCATTTCTTCTTTAGGTGCTGAGTTGCTGAATATAATTTAATACGTTTAATGTCTGATGTATTTGGACTTTTGTTACTTCAAAGTACACTGACAAACACACATAGTCACACCTACACACACATACACACACACACATACACACACACACACACACACACATCTATCCAGTGGACTACATCAGGTCCGTGAGTTTATGGCCTCTATGGAATAGAGATGGCAATTCCTCAATTAAAGTGGCTGATAGGGCAGGCCGGACAGACGCGCCGTAGGGTGTCACACATGGCCAGACCTTCCTCCCAGGTAATCCATCCATTTTACTCCCAGTGAAAACATAAGAAACCTTCACTTTTTGAGGAGGCATATAAATAATGCAAATATTGGACACTGAAATATTATAGACTAAATAAATTTCTTTTACACCATAAATAGCTCACAACTATAAATACTTTTCAAATATGAGCTGTGAATGAAAGCAATACATATAGTGAAATGAATTATCATTGGGCTTTTGAGTACATGCTGCATACACTTCTTTTTGCATTTACTTTTTATATTTTTAAAAGAACAAAGTTTGTTGACTGGTTTTACACAAATCAGCACATGAATAAGCTTGCATGTAGCATGCTGCCAATCCGTGCAGCTCTCAGATAAATCCAGGAAGTATGCATGATATTCTTGTGTTATCTCACAACATACATGTGGCATCAAGCGACATTAATGTGGTATCTTGACATGAGTGTGGTATCCTGTGACAGCTGTGCCATATGTCTGTCAGATCCTTTTGTGTAGCACTGCTGCATGACCTTTAACACAAAGGTCATGTAATTAAGGCACTGGCAAAATTCTGTTCAGCTGCACCACTCCTGAAGAGGTGCTATAATTCAGCTGCAGTAGCTATAATCAACCAATGAGTGAAAAAACAACACAGAGGGCTCTCCTCTCTGACAAGGTACTAACAAACACTGTTAACAATAACCAGAGGTAGCCCTCCACTAGCAGTAGTACAGTAAACAGGGTATTCCACTTTAAACAGTAAAAACACTTTGGATAGTTATTGTCTACTTCTTAATCCACTGGATGCTGTTTAACTAAATTAAAGGTATATAAATGAATGTACTTTGAATATGCCTTTCTTGAGTAAAAATTCTCAAGAAAGCCTATACACTGTTACAAACATGTAAGTAAGAGGGAGAGAGATGAAGCAGAGAGAGAAAGTGCACAAAAAGATGGTTTAAAATAGTAAGCGCAAGTGTACAGCTATGTATGGTTCTGTGTGTGTGTCTGGTGTGTGTGTGTGTGCGCGCGCGTGTGTTTCTAGCTGTGAATTTATGACTGTGTGAACCCATAAAAAAGCAGTCTGTGTGTGTCTGGCTGTCAATCTCAAGTCTCAGGACAAGTGTCTTGATCCACGTCGACCCCTGAGACACACACTAACACACCCACACAAATTCCACACCCCTCTCTCCCTAGCATGAATATTAAGCATTGGTATCACCTTCCAACATAAACACAGCATGAGACAACACACAGCTCTCTGTGTTTCATGGTTCCCTTTCTTGTTTGTGTAGTATTATCAGAAGAGGCCCCTCAAAGCTCCTGAGATCCGAGGGGATCAGACGTTTTCAAACACCGGCGCTATATTTAACTAACAGCTGGGGCTTAGACCAAGCTTCACCACCAATACGAGTGTATACCCAACACATCACCATATTTTGTCTAAGGCTTTATTTCTCAACAGTTTCTCAAATAAGTGTCCTGTTAATTCCCTGTGGGGACAGGGATAAATTCCCTCTGGCTAATCTGTTTTTTTTCTTTTTTCTTTGGTAAAGCCTGTAAGTGAGGGTGAATGATATCTTTTGGGAAACCTCAGAGAGAGAGAGAGAGAGAGAGAGAGAGAGAGAGAGACAGACAGAAAGATAGAGAGAGATGATTATCAGTCACTCTCAGAACAAGCTCATAAGACTTGACTCAATCACTAGCAGAAAGAGGAGGATTGGAGGATTGAGAAAAGAAGTTATCATATTATCAGGGGATAATTCAGACACACCTCTGCACATTTGAATCCCATATATTTATAAGCTAAATACAAATCGTAATACCAAATCAGGTGCAACGTGTTCTAACATTTTTGCTTGTGTTTTGGCTGTGGCATTCAGAAGTACTTGAAACCTCTCTTAAGGAACCCTGTGAAAAATGTACTATAAATGCCAAGGGAACTTAAAACAAAAGCATGTGTTAACATTGTGCAAAACTCCATGGCATCAAGGTGAAAACAAGGCAGTCTTTGTCATACAGCAGTAATGAGAATTCACAGACAAACATGTTAAAAGTGTTCCAGTTGAGCCCAGTTCAAATCAAAACAGCAAATGCAATGAGACAAGTCTAGTTAGTTGGCTGGAAAAAAAATCATCTCATTTCAACATTTCTCCAACATTCAGCAATCAACATCACAATGAAAAGTAATAAATAAATAGAAATAAATAAATGAAATAACCAATAAAATTACTGTCTCCATAATTTGGTTGGTTAGTCAAGTAGATCCAGCATCTTTGATTGTTTTTGAAAAAGTTTATGTGTAACTCCAGAGGCTCCAACAGACATCAGGATACTGATAATTGTTTTTCTTTATTGTTTTGTAAACCATGTTGTCAACCAGGTTGCTGAAATATGCTCAGGTCACATAGTAATGCACTGTGGCCATGGGTCCTGCATTTGATCTTGATCTTCAGTAATTGCTTTTAAATGTGTGTTTCTGTTCTATCAGTATTTTTGCTGCTGTGGCTTGTTCTGGCAACATTCCCTGTGTGTGTGTGTGTGTGTGTGTGTGTGTGTGTTTGCTCTTTTGACAGATTTTCTTTGTTGCTGAAGCCTTGGTGCTGGTTGTCTATGGTGCTGTTTGTCTATGTCTGTGTGAGGCTCCCTTTTGGTGTTAGAGACATGAAAATGGGAAGTGATGCCCTATAATGAGGCTACTAATGGTCGAGTTGACCTGTGACCCCAGTCCTCTGTTACTGTGGCAGTCAGGGCATATAATGCCTTGCATGAGGGGTTGGGGAAGCCCCTGCGGCATGACTCCTGGCCCCCATCAGGAGTAAAAAGTTAATCCAGGGCTGACCTGTCGCTTGTCGTCAGGTTTGATTACAAGCGTGAGCCGTTTGTTTGTCCTGGTTTATTAGTTTATGTGGCGGTTGAAGATGATCTGCGTTTCATTAAGGTCCCTCTCTGGAAGCAATCTGCAGTGCAATTTAGGTATGGATTACTCTCCTGCTCTTACACACGCGCACACACACACACACACAGACACACACACACACACACATACACACACACACACACACACACAAACAGGCTTATTCCTGTGCACATACAGATACATAAACATACATTCACAATGTAGAAATTCACATAAATTCACATACACTGGTAAAGCTGTGTTTTTACTAATCGGCATATGCACATCTAAGATCCAAACAGATAATGCAAATAAAAATCTACACCGCACACACATACCCATGCAAACACACACACATAGACCCTCACATTCTGGAAACAGTCCAGAGTGTAGTTTAGGTATGCTTTACGAATGCATACATTTTCAAACACCAAAAGCCTCCTCTGGAAGCAATCCTCAGCAATTTAGGTGTAAGTTACACGAGCACGCAACACAGACCATCTAACTCAAAGTATTCCTTTCACCAGATTCGTCTTTCATAGTGAGAACATGCATTGTGTCAAAGTTCTACCAATTTCAAAGTACTTGGAGCAAAGAACCTGAAGACAGAATGGAAAAAAAAATTGTTCCTGGTAACATGGTGTAATCTTTTCTCCTGTGGCTCAGTCACAATCACAACGAACTGTGTGACTGACCTCAGTAACAACGAACAGTGTTTCGTCAGTAATTCTTAACTTGGTATGCCAAAAGAAGCCTGCTTTTACAATAGTTTTACAATCTGTCAGTATCAAGCAGGGCACCATGGAAAAGTGTTGTGTGGATTGGCCTTTGTATCCAAAGGTCATAAAAACAAGAACTGCAATGAGTCATGAAACTGTGACCCACAAAAAGTTAAAAACCCGTAAGAGTCAGTAGGTCAGGGACCAGGGACGCCCTGTTATGAATGTGTGAGAAATGTGATGTTGTAAAACAGGGGCAAAACCTTGCTCAAAGGTTTTGAGAGAAGCAAAGTATCATACTGAATCAAACATATAGATGATATGGGATGCAAACTGTGATTACTGATACTTTTTTAAAGTTTGAACAAACAGATGTGATCAGTGGATTTTTACCAAACGAATAATGAATTGAATTAATCTGAATCACTGTGCTATAAATGCACCTATCACATTTAATCAATTGATGAACATTGGTTCACACATCCTGAGAGATTTTACTCAAATTCTAATCCCAAAACTCCTCTATACAAGAGCGTTGCTTTTTCTTTTTCTTTTCTTTTTCTTAGATAAATAGTGTATGTTTCACATTGATTTTTTGAAATATTTCTAGGACATTGAAGATTTGGTCAAGGTCAAATATTTGAAAGAATTTCAAATATCCAAATGTGGGTGGATTAATCAAGTCTGCACCCTCTTGTGGTGATGAATAATAGTGTAATAACTCAAGATTTTGGTAGGAGTAAGACACAATTCACACAATTTCACTGATTCATTTTGTTAATACTAGAAAGCAATGCCAAATTTTTATCCATAAATTACATGTCTAACTGTTACTGACTGCTGCATAGTTTCCTGAAATGATGTTTTGGGTTGTTTTTTTTTTAAATTTATGGTCAATATAGTTCCTTCCTGAATCATGAACCTGGAGAATGACAAAGTACTGTGGCAGCAAGGTTCTCTATTCAGACGATGTGAAGCGTACAAGGACTGTAGCATAGCTGAAGATAAACTAAACTGATCCCAAAGAAAGGAGTGACTATTCTGAATTTCACCGTGACCACAGCAGGTTCACAACACATGTGATTCACCAGAACACTTCTGGTCTAATATTTTTAAGACTAATTCATAAAAACTGAAAAGTGGGATGTGATACTATTTGTCCCATTTTTTCCCAGTTATTCAAACTCTTTTCTCAACTATGTTTGAAACGTACCTGATCCCATCTAAAAAAATTTTTTCCCAGTTTCTACAGACCTATGATACCTTTCTGTAAGCCTTATGGATCTGTTTAGTGACACCATCAATTGAATTTTCTGAGCGAATTTGAAGAAGATTGAAAGAACATGCTCTCTACAGCCCTGTTGGGGTCAAGATCTGTGAGAGAGAACAGACTAAGAAAGTATGAAGAATTGTGCTTCCTCCTTCTCCATTTCCACAAATGAAAATATAATGACAAACAAACTTTGCTTTTTTCCTTATCCCTTTCTCTATCCATCAATGGATTTCATGGGGTATGGATGTAAAGAATGACCAGGAATCTATCTCAACTTTTTTCCCCTCAAATATCTAAACCATGGTAAGTACAGTGTGGAAAATGAAATTAATCACATTTATTGACAAAGCTGATTTTAGTCTAAAACCTGGTTGAGTGTAGTGTTTTATTCAGAACTAAGATATTCAAGCGAGCCAAGTTTACAAACATGGAAATTCCATCAGCTCTGTGATTTTGACAGTAGTGCCTCACAGCGTAAGTTTAGACATCACAAGATGTTCCTTCAGCTGATATCTGACTTACTACTGCCATCTTATGGAATGTTCTAGAACACAGTGACTGCACCTCCTCATTAGTTACAATTAGTTTGACCAAAACTCCAAGTAAAGAAAATCCCCTATTTGATGTGTTTGAAACTTCATCATTGATGAATGTTATTTGTGGACTGAAAAAACAAACTTCAAAACCTAACTCAAGAAAACAAAATGCTGAAGGCCAACCAGTTTGGTTTCAAACTAAATGAAAGGGGGAGACAACTTAGAAGCCCCTTCTAAAGCCAACAATGAGAAACATTCCCACAGCTGTGACCACAGGAAGTAAAGAAATTCAGTGAAAATTACTTTGAGAATCCAAACTTAAGATGACTTGATAAAACAAGACGTGCTTTCTGACACTTTTTGAATGTTTGTCTAGCTGAAATGAGCGTATTAATGAATATTGTATTATATACACAATAAAAAATGCTTTCAATTGTTTCTTAACTTTTCATGTGTTTATAGACAGTTCAATAAAAAGGCTATAAGGGCTCTCAATTCAAAGTATAAGAATAAGCCCAATGTAAACAACAACTCTGAAATCCTGCGTAGGACTTCCAGTAAAAATGCGAAAAATCCAAAGTCCATTTCAAACACAAAGATCGGCAACCCTACAAAACCCAGACACACGCAGTTTAGTCCACAGGCCTTTGGCAGCTATTACAGCAAGGCCTGAGTTGTGGATTTGGCCTTCTCCAATTCCAATGGTCATAAAACTGAATATAAAAACTGCTGTTTCAGTTCCGCTCCTGTAAAAAAACACCTCGAGTGAATCATCGCTCACGTGTCTCAGCTGTCATCAGCCAATCATGGAGAGCAAGGTCAACCAATCTCCTTGTGCCATTGACACTGGTATCATTTTCAAAGTAAGAATGCAAAGGCAGCTTCTCTTCAGGGGCTGTCTTTAAAAGGCCACAAAGGAATCTATCTATCTATCTATCTATCTATCTATCTATCTATCTATCTATCTATCTATCTATCTATCTATCTATCTATCTATCTTTGCAGTCTGTGTAGTGTCAGACTGTGTGATGTCTAAAGTGTTTACATAATAGGCTGCTTTAGAGTGCTTCAGTGCTCAGAGATGTCTGTCAGGATTAGGTGTAATGGCAGTCATTTTTATATGTTTGTGTGTGTGTTTCTGAGTTTGTTTGTGTATTTTATATCCCCGTATAGTTTGTTTCCCTTTGATTGATTGTAAACTTACAGGGATGTAGTACATGAGGAAACCATATAACAGAAATATACTGAGGAACAGTAGTTTCCACCATCTGAATTCTGTGAGAGGCACTATCTTAGTGATAAACGTATTAACCTATAATGTGTGAAATTTTAATTAATTTATTAATTTAATTTTTTTGCACAAGCACTCAGCCGAATTTAAGGGACAAGGAGGAAGTCTGCACTTGTTGCAGATCAACCCACCTCTTTTGTGGAAGGATACATAGTATAATTACAATGTCTGACACCTGAATTCTCACACAGGACAGATCAAATAGTGAAATGATACTGAACTTGGTATGGACTCTTAAGTGACTGTTCGTTTGATAACCTCCCCAGCTTCTGAGGATAATGACTTGGGTAGTTCTGAATGAGGGTGCAGAAAGGACATCAGTCAACCAGAGGCCAAAACGCCTCCTCTCCATAAGGACAGATTTATAACACAACCAATGAAATCATATAGAGAACAGCTTTCTTCAAGTGATGGTGCTGGGAGCTGGGCAGCCAAAACATCTGACCCCAGTGCTCTCTCTGAGAATGGAGCACTGAAATTAGTTTCACATGGAGTTGTAGAATACAAACACGAGTGCATGCAGGTGCACGCGCGCGCACGCACACACACACAGGTAATCTTATCAACATGCATATCAACATGCAGAATATCAACATGCTTAACATTACTGACCCCTGAAAACAGTCACTCAGACATTCAGAGTCATTCAGAGAGAACGAATATAAATAAAAACATCTAGGAAAGTTGAAAGGGCAGCAGGAGAGGAAGGAGAGAGAGAGAGAGAGAGAGAGAGAGAGAGAGAATACATGGGTGAATAAAATCTGTGTGTGCACGAAATAAGTGCACGTTTAGTATATTTAGTATATGTTTCTTTGAGAGGAATGAAGTCATAACTAATTTTCAGTTTTGCCTGCTTCATTATTCAAACTTCATATTTAGTACAGCACATCTATGTTCTTCACAGTACTGTCTTTGTTAGATGCAGAAACTTTCTGTAGTTCAGAACTCTCCAACTTAATGTCAGAGGATCAATGACGACGAAAAAAAAGTATTTAAAGCACACGTGTGTATTTGCCGTCCTAGCGCGTTCCAGCAGGCACTCTCACTGCCCGCTCTGTGAAAACAGCTATGGGTATATGTCATAGTACATGATTTGCACGTATTTGTTTAAGATTCATATTGCCGTTGCCGTTCTCATTAAAACTCCTGCCTCCAAACTTTGCAGGTCTACAGTGGTTCCCGTCAAAATCTTTATTTTACATCAGTACTTCATTTGAGAAACAACTTTCTGTTCCCGCCTCGCAAAGTACACATTTACTGATTGATAGAACGCTGTTGCTTCGAAACGGTGCTCGTTTTTCACATTTTACTTTAGCAGTCAGCTATTAGCGCACGTTGCTGTGGCGATTGTGTCACTCTGGGAGAATGAAAAAATGTGCCGTTTTTCTGTAGTGCTGGCTGGCCTTCCGTCCCTCTTTGGGCTTAATGCAGGGGTATTTAAGCATAGTAGTGCAGTGATTTACGAACTTCTCACAGCACAGTATATTAAAAACGGCCCAGCCTGCCAATTTGTAGGGGTGTTGCAGGTGTCGCCGCGAGGGTGTGAGGTGAGCTGGAACAGCTCAATGGCCCCATTATGAACTTAACACGTGCAGCTCGGGATACAAACACCCTGGAGAGTTTGACTGTCAGTTTCTCTCTCTCCCTCTCGATCTTTTCTTTTTCTGAATTACATCCACATAAAATAATATAAAAATCTTTATTTTGCCTCAGCGCGCACACATATGGTATGTGAACACTTTAGTACTTACATATCATGCACAAATGCACGTACGCGCGCGGGCGCGCACACACACACACACACACACACACACACACACACACACACACAGAGTAAGTCAAGCATAAACTTAATATGATCAGAAAAAGCAGCTGAGGTTTAGATGTTTAGTCAGGTGTCAATTTGAAAATGAAAATATAAACATCCCTCTGCTGGAAGAGTGAAATCATAGACTGTGTTCCTATTCCAACTTCCTCTTGTTGTTAAACATGTCCAAAATATTTAGAGTTAGTTTTGGCCAGAGAGGTAGACACTAATATGACATAAGAAACACATGTTGCTCTGTGCAGTGTAGGACTTCTGTATTGTGTCAATATTCTGTGGTAAAACTACAAGTCTAAGAGAAATTCATTTGTGGCTACATTAAGCTGTACATAAGAAATGTCTTCATTTGTTAAGGTATAAATGAAAGGTGCAACCTACAGTCTGGACATCATTACTCAAGTGATTATACCTCCAATTGGAAAAAAAAAATACTCAGAGGTCAAAAGCTAGGAAAGAGATAGAAAAAGTAAGGAAAGAAATAAGAACAAGTAAAAAAAAAAAATAGTAGATGAGGGAAAGAGAAATGGTAAGAGGTTGTAGAGATGGAGATGATCTTAAACAAGAGGGAACTGAAAGAGAAGTGGAGAGAGAGAAAGAGAGTGGACTGAGGGACAGATATGAAAAACTCACAAATAGAGAGGGACAGAGGGAGAAAAAAACACGAGAGAGGAGCAACAGGATCAAGTCGAGGAGGGAGAGGGGGAGAGAGGGAGAAGTCAAGAATGAGAGAGTGTGAAGTAGGAGACTTTTGAAAACATTCCAGCTGTATGTGTGCAATATATTAAACCCAAGGACTCTCAGTCTTCTGGGAAGAGCACTGGGGTGGACAGATGGACAGATGGATGAACAAAGGTATGGGTGAATGGAAGGATAAACGGATAGATAGATAGACTGGAGCAAATGGCCTTGTGGTCTACAGCCAGTATATCACAGTTTTCGTTTGCCTGCACTAATTCTTACCATCCCTGTCCTTACCATCCTGTTCATCTATGTGAAAAATGATCTTTGATTTCTTTTTTCTTTTTTTTTTGGGCGTTCACCAGGGACAGCCCCGGAAGAGGTGAAGATCGTATCAGTCATCTGTAAGACAGGACCGCAGCTATGGGCACAGCGGAACACTAAAGCAAGGCCACCAAACATGTTCGTCTCAGGGTGATTAATGGTTGACCACCCAGCCCTTATTCAGACAATATTTTTCACAGGAACTTGTCATCTGAAGATTTCTGGAAGTGTAACAGAGGATGACACATGATGAGGGAGGGAGAACACTCACTGGGTCTGTCTGGCCACATGGTCATGTTCAGCTTACCGAGTGATTCTTATAGTTTTTCTCTCCCTTTATACCAGGGAATCTCTGTATCCCACTGTGCTCTCTTTCTCTCTCTCTCTCTCTCTCTCTCTCTCTCTCTCTCTTTCTCTCTCTCAGACAGAATGTTCTTTTC
This sequence comes from Chanos chanos, assembly GCF_902362185.1. Taxonomy (NCBI): domain Eukaryota; kingdom Metazoa; phylum Chordata; class Actinopteri; order Gonorynchiformes; family Chanidae; genus Chanos; species Chanos chanos. Next base: position 11,375,516 of record NC_044504.1, on the reverse strand, counting down.
CTCCCTGTCTGTCTCTGATCATAGTCTCATTACAAATGAAAACAACATGAACATTTTCCTTACATCTGCTAATCTTAGGTAGTTGTTTTATTAAATGTTGTGATTTTTAATGTGAAATGACATTTGACTAGAGGAGGTCATTCACCATTAGCCGGTTAGCATTTAGGACCTATTACTATGTCAGACTTTTGAAGTCCGAGCTTCAGATGACGAACCCGTTAAGGCCAATTTACGCTCATGATAACCAGGTGCCTTAATGTGCTCCAAAGCAGAGACGAAAGAAGAACAGGGTCTTACCATACACCAGCTCAGGTCCTCTAAACTCACCCTAATCCCACCACCTGCCAATTTCTATTCTTATTCTTTCTGTTTAATCAAGCCATCTAGCCATCTGGACAGCTAGAGACAATACAAAGGCTAAAGCTGAAACACGGCACCCTCTAAGCATGAGGAAAAAGTCCAAATGTCTCTGAAGACCAACCTGGGAGTATGAAGAAAAAAATCGAAGTGTTTCTGTGGAGCACACTGTGAGTGTTAGCAAGAAGTCTGAATGTCTCTACTGGCCACCCTGTGAGTATGTGAGTATGAAGACAAAGTTGTGGAGGTGGAGGTGCTTGTGAGTATGAGGAAGCTGATATGACTGCATCTCAACATAACTGGGATGTTGTGACAAAACAGTTGAAGGATTCACAGTGTCTTCACTCTGTTCCACCTGAACGCAACAACCTCAAGTTGGAAAACAATCTTGAAGTTTGTTAATACGCTGTGTTTTTTTTATTTTACGTTTTCTTTTACTCACACAGAGAAACACAGAACTTGATACTTGGCTTGACATTCTATAAAAAGCTTGGAAAGTGAAAAATCTGTTGCACACATTTAAAGACTGTATTCTCCTTGAACATAAAAACCTACTTCGGATCATTTTTAGAATATGTGTGTTGTAGATCAGCACATCATTCACATGAAACCCCAAAAGACAGATTTGGTCCACATCCAATCCACTGACAGTAACTGGATTCGTACGGATCTTCTCTCACATCAGTTAAAAATCAGCTACTTTGTGCTGTCATCTTGAAATAAAAGGGTGATACGTTATTTGACTAGCATTTTAATGAGCAGTGTTTACGTCAAATCGGAAGTACAGAATAGTTTTTAAGCACATTCTTGTCAATTCAAGAAACATGTCATTCAACAGTTCTCAGCACATTACACCACAGAGATTACTAACAAGCAAGAGCCTTTTTTTTAAAATAAGTGCAGCTGCAATGGATTTGACAGAAGCATCTTGTGCAACCTAACAAAGGGTAAGTGATGATGATGTTGATGACTAATTTGTCAGTTAGAGAATGTATCTTATATAAATGTTAGCATGGCTTTAACAAAGAGTGTGTGTTAGACAAGGAGAGAAAGTCATCACACTAAGAGGGCACAACACAAACAGGTGCCAGGTTGAGGTCTCACAATGCATTAGATACCAGATAACTCTTCTCATTAGATATCTTTTGCCTGCTGTTGCTTCCCTTTGGGAGATGTTGGCCCAAGATGCTCAGTAGTGGCCGGGCGTACCATTGTCAGATAAATACATGAATGAAACATACTGCAGTGTACCACTTCATCTATCTGTATCTCCCTCGCTTTTTCTTCTGAAACAACATTTTATGCTGAGCGAGGAGCTCTTATCCAAAAAGATAATTACAAGGGGAGTCCTGCTTTTTAAACTCTTTAAGTGCTTTGTGTTTAGGAGTCTCTGATGCAAGCCAGACTAAGCCTTTCTTAATCTCTCCAACAAGGTTTCACTTAAGACTCTTTCACTTTAGTCCAGAGCACAGAGAACTGAGGAACAGCAGACTGGGGGAGGAGAGTGAGAAGATGCTTTGAAACAAGAGGAGAGGGAAGGGGGTTGGGGTGTGTGTGTATGTGGGGGGGTCAGGTTGATGAATTAAGCCATAAAGTGTCACCACAGGAGCCTTGCAGTACCCAAATGGGACCAATTACAGCTCAAAACGTTCTCACTGGGACCTGTGTGTTTCTTAGGTACCAACGGGGGTAGGCTGAAGATGGAGGGGAATGAGAAAATAGAAGGAAGAGAGAGAAAGAAAGTGAAAGAGAGGAGGAAAACAGAAATGAGTTAGAGGAAAAAAGAAAAAAAAAGAAACAATTTCTAAAAATGGACAAAGATATATGTCAGGAATAGGGAAGTGCATAAATGAGAGAGAATTCGTTTTGTATGATTTTATTGGCCAAATGTGTTAAACATTCATGCAAAAAAAGAACAAAATCTGTATAGAACTGAGCTGAATTTGGAGACAGGGAGAGAGCGAAAGAGAGAGAGAGAGAGAAAGAAAGAAAGACAGAGAGATAGAAAGAAAGAAAGAAAGAAAGAAAGAAAGAAAGAAAGAAAGAAAGAAAGAAAGAAAGAAGGCAAGATAGGGTTAAATTTCTGCGGTAAAATTCCCCCTGGTAGACCTTGAGAGATTCCGTGTTTATTTGGATTGAAATCTCCTTCATGTAGCACTGCCAATTATCAGTGGAGAGGGCTGATGGGCTTGTTATGAATTCCACCCTCTTTTCTTCTCTTTTTCCCAATTTCCTGGACTCAGGGGCCCATGACAGACAGCACAGAGCAAGTTTTTCTTTCTTTGCTTTCTTCCCCTCTCTTTCACTTACTAATTCTCTCTCGTTCTCTCTTTCCAACTTAACCTTTCCAAAGAGCTCACTGCCAGTGACCTCACCACAGTTTAGCAATCAGAACAAGACATATAATAGCCAAACACGTTCGGCTCCTATTACAGGACACGTACACGGCCAGACCAGATAAAGTGATTATCTCGCTAATTTGTTTTAGCTGTGGCCTCTCCAGGTGTGTCTTGAGGCGGCCATTGACCTGGTTCAGGCTAACAGGCTAAGCTCAGCTGACACAGGACGGGGGTGAAGGGTGTATATAGCACATCTCAATTATCCAGGCTTTTCCAATGAGTTCCCCTCTGCCAAAATAAAGCAACCTCTACAAACAGCACTGAATTACACACTGTGAGTCTGTCTAAAGAATACAAACACTACCAATGGGGCTGGATGAATGAATGGAATAGGCTTGCACAAATGAACGTACTGATGGATGGATGCATGGATGGATGGATGGATGGAAAGCTGAGTGAATGAGTGCATGGATGGGAGAGACAGATTTTACCGGTTTGAGCAGAACCAGAATTAAAAAATCCTATCCAAGAACCAGGGCAGTAGATGTTTTACGCAAAGTTAATGAATGATGTTTTAATAGGATTTAGGAGGGGGAAACTTTAAGGGCTTGTGACAGGTTTAGGTAGTTAACCCTCAGGGATTCAGTATCACAGTCTTTCTGCAGGTAGATGGGAGATATGGGAGCTGTTGAATGCCTGACTTGAGATAAAATAGAACTGGTCACATGTGAGTGTATGTGAAGCAAAGTCACTCAAAAGAGATTTAACAAAAAGCCATTAAAAACTGTTTCTGTGACAGGTTTTTTTTTTGTTTTGTTTGTTTTTTTTACATTGCTTCAACCTATCAGACCTTCATGGTGACCCCCACAATGAAAAACTGGCTGCCAAATGCTAGTGCATCAAAGAAGGGACAGACTGGTAGCAAGACACAGATATTGCAATTCTGATGACTTGAAAACTTGTATACTCCTTCTAAAACCGGAGTAATTCTGAAGTAAGTGGAAACGATATTTTCACATGCTACACATATTTATTCAGTAATAATTGCTTATGTCTACCTCGTTTTGGCTCTTAAATATGTGAGTATCTAAACTTTAGATAACAAAGAAAGGAGCATATAAAAATGTAATTCTAATGACTTAAAAAATTCTAGACCGTTGATTTTTCAGGTGCTGCTGAAGAGTGGGGAAGAGAGCAGCCAAAAAAAGAGTGTCAGCTAAATAGAGTTTATCACAAACCTAAGTAAGACATCAACCTGGGATAGGCTGCAATATCTCAGCCACGTTTCACACAAGACAAAACAACCAATTTTACACTGTAGTGGCTGGGCTGTAAGTCACTGTGATACATGCTACTAACATGTGTATGTTCTGTTACTGGTTCCCAATGGTCTGCATCTTCCCTATGTTGTGCCTCATCGTTAGTTATATTATGTAGTACTGTTTTCATAGCTGCCACCCATGGATAAAAAGTTTGATGAGTATCTACAATATGAGAATGAAAAATGATCTCTGTTTTTTTCTGTTTAACTCTATAAGCCAATAATGATCAGAAGAATATTTTGAGTAATATAGTGACAATATAGTGACAAAAAGCAACATTTAAAATGACATACAAAATAGTTTTCACATTTATTTAAGCTATTTATATGAGCTATAAGCTATTTAAGCTATTTATTTGAGCCATAAGCTATTTATCTTTTATTCTTTTTTTCCTAGATCTGGATGGTGTCAGGTTAGGAGAGCACAAAAAGAGGGCTTCAATCCGCACAGCCTGCACCCAACTGTTAAACATGGTAATGGATCTATTATGGTATGGACTGCCACCTTGTGGGAATCACTGGGTTTGATTATTAGCCTGCAAGGTAGATCTATCACTAGGAGACATGAAGACATTTTAGGCCACCAAGCTCAACTGGGGAATAAACGTTGTGCCTTCAAGATGTTCCTGTATTCCATGGCAACAACACTGCTTTGCAAACTGTAAAATGGAATCAAGAGTGGATGAAGTCGGACCACTTCCACGGCCTCCCCGGTCAGCTGGCCCAAAGAACAACCAAATGAAGCCAAAAATCCTCTGTGGCCTTTCCAGTAACCTAATTGCACACCTATTACAGGACGTTCTGGGCACGGTCCATTTCGATCTCCTTCATTTCTCTAAAACCCAACTCGAAGTATGGCACAGTGTCCCTCTAAAAGCAGTCTAAATCTTGTCTAGCAGTACTCTAACACAGACTAAGGCTGTTCTAAAGGCAAAAGGTCGTCCGTTTGATAGTCATGATGGGGTACATCTGTAAGAATCTTTTTTTTTTTGGGGTTCCCATTATTTTGACTTCTCCCTGTACACACACACACACACACACACATATATATATATATATATAAAACACATACAATGTAATGTCAGTATAGGGGAGTTTTCAGATATCATAATGATAAATGTGCAGTCATCATTCCTGTTGTTTAACAAGTTCTAGCATGTAAAGATAAACTTGGTGAGCGTTTGTAATGTACAGACAGTGGTGTATATTGGAGACCAATGCCTGGATGGGCTTGGCATGTGCCCAATGTCACAGACTCATGTTGTCCTCTAAATTAGTATGTTTTAAATTCACCTTGAAATATAATGGAAAATATGCTTCATGGTCTCATGGGAACCTATTTCACAGACCTTTGGGCTACTTACTGAACCATCAATCTACAAAAACAACTCTTTGAAGAGAGTCAGACCTGTCACATTACATTCTGACAAGACTGAGAAATTGGAATCATCTCCATTCAAATAATACTGACTTAGTATTTCAGCCACTTTGTAGTGTGGAACAGTTATTTCAAAGTAACTTATAAAAGCCCTCCAATTACACTGCTTCATTTCCAAACCAATCTATTACCAGCTGATTCCATTCGCTCTCAAATGCAGGAAATGAGAGGATATAGCTACTTGATCCGACAGCTTGGTTAAATACGATTTATCCATTAAAGTCTGTGTGTGTGTGTGTGTGTGTGTGTGTGTGTGTGTGTGTTTTTCCTAAGGTCTTTAGTTTCCACAGAATGGATTCCTGTCATACTTGAGAACCGTTGCATCGCTAGGCACAGAGACGATGATTTATCTCTGTCTCAGAGCAGGGGCAGACAGGCTACTGCGGCTAAACGCACCCTCTCGTCAGTAAAATATGATTTACAAAAGCATGTCCGAGGGTCATATTCAACGGAAAATGGGAAACGTCCTAAGCTTGTGAATATGTTGTGCTGGACTCCATTAACGTGTCGAGAACTTCTCGTTTGCCAGTGCTATTCACTTTTCTCTGTAAAAAAAAAAAAAAAAGATTGTTTTGTGGTAGTATAGCAGCCCTCCAGAAAATGACACAGCATGGAGGAAAAACCTGTAAAATAACAGCAGCTCAGAGTCAAACCTAACCCTCGTTGTATTTTGTCACTGATATTATTGACTGGATCAAACAAAGAGAGCCCAACATCCAGCAGCTTCACCCACGTAACTAACAACGAACAGTTCCCTAGACTCTTTAAGTGCTCCAAGAGCTTACTGTTCATGTCTCTCTCTCTCTCTCTCTCTCTCTCTCTCACACACACACACACGCACGCACACACACACACACACTTAAACACACACACGCACACGCACACACACACAAACACACACGCACACACACACGCACACTCATATGCATGTTCTGTGTCCTGCATGCCACATAGAGAGTACATCTTTATAAGCAAAATACAAACTGATGTATAGAAAATATATTAATATGATATACAGGAACATTATACAATAATAAAATCTTTCCACATCACATATGTTTGGACAAACTCACTTCCTTTCTTGCACATAGCCACTTGTTTTTCATGGACATGAGCATTTTTAAAGGATACAAGGCCCAAAGATAATGTGCTTAATTCTTCTCTGGCGTGATCTTAGCAATAACAGCATTGAAGGTTGTAGACATCTTGACAGGAGGAATGTTCATGGGTAAATCTCCATTAGCCCTCTGTGATTCCTCTGCCCCGTTATGAAAAGCAGTGCACATGTCTGACACATAAATCAGTACAGTACACAAAACAGCAGACACGGAGAATGGTCTATGCACGATACCAATGAAAAAGCCAGATACAAGGCTCTCATTTTGCCAGTCAGGCCCACATTGATTTGCTGTGCCCTCTTAAAGAGGCAGATTTATGACAGCATACTGGTTTCGTTGGGAGAACAAGTATGTATCCTCTGGAGAAGGAAAGATACCAGAGGAGACAGAGAGACAGAAAGGGAGAGAGGCGTAAAGAATTCATTTAAGATTTACTGTGCGTGAGGAGCCCAAATTTTTAGAACCACACGCCATGTCATTTATGAACGCAGGAAAAAGTTGTTACAGAATGGTTGCTTTTTTAGCGGAGGGCTGAGTCTGTCCAGCCCTGTGAATTTCCCACACTACCAGTTGACTGCCATCTGGTATATGACACAGGACATGTGCTGCATCTCAAAGTCATGACCCTGTTTCATTTTCACCGTCGATGCTCACAGTTTGTTCTCGCTCGTTTATTTTCGTTCTATGGTTTTTTGAGATTTTTTGCATCTCTCTGTCCTGCTCCCTGTCTGTCTCTTCCGTGTTCATCTAGCATCTTCTGTCCCAAGAGCTTATCCCATTCCTAATTTAGAAAACCTTTAACTCTTTTTTGTAACACGCTTGTAGGAATGTCAACCCTGCCTCTTCTCCATGTTCACTGTCAAATCTTTGCTATCGACCTCTCTGTTTAATGATCATACAATCACAGACATACCTTCATCTATGCCTTCACCGTTCCAACATGCTGCTTGCTGTCTCAGTGCAAGGCTACATTCCATGATGAAAATACTCAGGCTTACACTCAGTAATATTTGCTAACAGTTTCCTTTTGGCTTGGATTTGTCTCACAGCCTCTTGCTAAGCTGAGCTAACAGTTTAAAAGGTACAAGTAAGCAAATTATCAGCTCACTGGGGGAATGTTGTGGGGAAAGCAGATCCTTGCTGTTACATGGCCAGCTCTAGTTTCCAAACATAATATGACATGCATAATTTGAATCACTCAGCAATGAATGCTGGAAGTCACCAGAGTTCACTTCTGAACTTTTGCCAGTAGAGGGTATGTCATTTGCTGCAATTGAAACAGCTTGGCATAGAACAAACTGAACATTTGTTGAACCAGGGGCTCTCCCCAGCGAATAGTGGGAGCAGGTGTGAGAGAAGACGACATGGAGTGCAGTGATGAGTACTGTATGGTAGATGCTTTAGAAAACCCTGAACCACAACATTAAACACACGTACATACACACAGCATATTGACCTGACCAACCTGCCTGCTGCTCCTGTCAGCCTAAGACGAGTAAATGCTCCACTCATGCTATTCCCAATTCAATAAAACTGCCATTGAGCTGCTATTCAGACAATATTTATGGCTTTTCGCCATGGCTGTATTGTACTGTATGATTGGAATCAGTAGGAGACTTTCCCCATCACACCATGTTGTCTGTAAACGTTACATGTCTCCAGTGAGGGGGTTTTCAACCGGTGGTTCAAAAACCTCTGGGATTTGTTGTGGTACTGAAGGGGGTTCAAGAGATTGTGGTGGAAATGTCAATGTTTGGTTAAATTCAGTGAAAATTTCAATGGGTACATGTGGAAAATAATTTGGACTGAAAGGGTTCAGTTGACGAAAATGGATGGGAGCCCTCGCTCGAGCTAAGATGATTAAATTAACTGTCCATAAACTTTAAATTGTCGTTTCATTTTTTTAGTTCAAGGACCGTCAGGTATCATTATATGTACACATGCATATAGGGGCAGTATGAAAAGAAAGAGAAGCTGTGAAATCCTAAATGTGGCCCAAACTGAGCTATGTACATAATCTCTGTTGAAAACCTGTACGTCTAAGATACTGCATTTCAATGTATTTGAGTGTAGTATTGAACATGGAGTGGTATATATAAGAAGAAAAAAAACAGAAATAAGATATTGAGTTCTATTCCCAAGCACTACTGTTTTCACTCACTGTTCTGCAGCTGATGTATTTTAATAATGTGTGACTGTTAAATTTGTAGAAGTGGAGCCACTTAAAGGAAAAAATCCCCAATTTTTACACTAGTCGTGTTATCGCCCTAAAACAGCTCTGTCAGCAGGAGTATGATTCATTCCACTGGCTCTAATGGTTCATTTTCAACAGTCCAAACATTAGTATCTTTATTGCATGGTAATGGAACTATGAGACGCTGAAACGTGAATTAGCCAGATATAAGAATGCTAATGTTAGAGTGATATTTGTTTGGAAGAATAATTAGGCAGAGACGCAGAGCCAAGGAAAGTGATGTTTTCTCCCAGACTTTGCAGAAATTGTGCACACAGGAGCTATATTGTGCATGTACAATAATAACAGATACTATACCTCATCTAATACAGTAGTTTGCATCTTGTAAGTTAATGATCAAAGCCAGAAGGATACAGCAAATGACCATGTAATGTTTTTAAGTTAAGAATGCAGAGATGCGAAAAAAAAAAAAAAAAAACCCTGATAAACCAGATCTTTAAGGACATCTGTACCACATTTGTTTTCTTCCAAACTACATATTTAAATTAAAATCATCTACGTGTTGTCATAGTTATTTAGCCTCATTTAGATTTCTGTCGCAAATTCTTAAATGTATTGACTGCAGAGCATTACTGACAGATTGTGTCCTTTCAAGTCTTTTTCACCCTCCACACATGCTATTGTTTATAGTTAAACATGTCCAGTTATGAGCAATTTTCAAGTGTGGTATTACAACTTTTGTTACATGTTGTTGCATCATATACAGCATGCCTCTGGTACCATTCACACCATGCGGAGATGCAATGTCTACTGGTCATTTTAGACTATTAAAAGGAAGAAAGAGCAAGAGTTTGGAGAGTGAATACTTTTTAAACTAGATTAACAAAAAAAACAAAAAAAACAAAAAAA
>NC_044504.1:11355840-11360840 GCF_902362185.1 Chanos chanos | reverse complement strand
AAATGACACTTTTAAATGGCCTGCCAGCCCAGTAATTCTTTATACCCAACAAGACCTTTGAACATTCCGAGTTTAATGAGGCCAAAAGAGGCCAATTAAAACCAACAAGATAATTCATATCACACTTATTACAGTGGTGTAAGATTCTTGCCAGTCAGATCAAACAACCTCACATACTTTTATTAGTAATTAGAGATGTTAAAAGTATTTGCAACAGAACAGCAACTGTTGAGAACAAACACAACAGAAATTTGAAAGACAGGTCTTGAAAAATTTCATTTTGTTATGTGTTTCGTGCACCACAGTGACGAATGACGAAGCCCCCCCCCCACCCACCCCCACCCCACCCCAGCCCCAAAAAAAGAAAAGAAAGAAAAACACTTTGTCATGCTGTAACATTGCAAAAGACAATTTGTGTCAATTTCCAAAAAGTATGGTATGCTATCCTCCTCCAAACTTTAACTTTCTTTTATCTGTTTGTTGCAATCAGACGGTTTATTTGTTCCTAAAGCAACATAGTGTAGAACAGGCCAAGCTAGAAAATACCTGTAACAGCGCATCGTTCATGGGAACTAACACAGGTCACAAATTGGACTTACATCGCTCTCTATTGGTGACCAAGAGTAACTGCAGGTGTTATAAACATGAACATAAATTGTACACACACTTCATCCAGAAAAACATGGGTAAAACGCAAATATCAAATCTGTTATAATGGTTTTTAAATGTTAGTAATGTTAGTTAACGTTAGTTAATGTCTTACCTGTCAAGACAGAACTGGGCAGACAATGTTGACCAGATAACAAAGAGAGAGATTGAAAGTGAATGGTATTTCAGGCAATCATCCACTAAACAGCCCTAATCTACCAGTCGCTGGTGTTAGGTGGCTCTTGATTGACTTATGCAATGGTTTATCATATTTTAATAACTTTAGACTGTAAAGGGAATTTAATAATTGGAGTCAAGATTAGCTTGTGGCCGACACTTGTTCTATATTGAGGGTGGCTGCTGCTGTATTTGAATTTGACCAAAAGAAAAAAAACCAAAAAAAAAAACAACTTGTCTGATCAAAACAAAACCACAACAATGGTACACACCCATTGCTGGCAAAAGATCACAGTGTTGTGGGCTGATCTGATAAAGAACACACCCTGAGATAACAAACGCTGGATGTGTGTGTATTTTGAGTTTAGTCATCCTGCTATGAACTATGCTCTGATTTACAGCAAGGCTCTTTTGTCCTTTATGCATGGAGTTCGCTGGAAAGGTGTATCTTAATGAAATCATGTTTTTAAAGGACAAGAAAAATGATTAAACCACCAATAAGGGTAAAAAAAAAAGAAGTAATGGCATAATTTCACTGAAAGCTAGCAGCTGTTCCATGGAAATCACAGAATTACACAAATAACAGAAATTGTTAAATAAACGAATTAATCATAACTGTAACATCGATGTTTAGAAAATAAACTGTACTCTTGTAATTACTAATAGTAGACTAACAGTATGTTGGTATGACTTAATTAAGAAAAAAAATATTTTAGTAATTTCACATGAGGGCCAGTGTATGTTCATAAAAGGCCTAAAAAAAAATGACTGGTCACAACGGCTCCTGAAACAAAAACAGTAGATAACACTGTAGACATTTGTGTGTGTGTGAAATTCACCACATAACTTCCTCTTAAACAGGGTTACTATCATAAAAATGACATTTATATATAATTCAGTTTTTTGTAAGAGACTTTTTTCCCTTTTTTTCCCTTGTTTTTTTTATATTTTTTTTATTTTTTAACTCTTTTGACCCACCCTCATTCCGAGCAGCGATGCAATCCTTACACTGCGCTCTTTGGACTGTGCCTCTTGCTTTTTGACATGTGAGGGACAGGGCAAGCCCGGACCTTTATGGGGCCCTAAGCAGAATTTGATTGCCCCCCCTCCACCCCCCACCCCAGGCGCCACCAATACTATTGACTAATGTCGATGCTTGATCAGTCACACACATGTTGTAAATCAAACACACCCATTACCAATTTTATTAGTTGTAGCTGTGTTGCGTACATCATACCAATGTCAGCCTGACACGTTTTTTTTACCCTTCTATGGTTTTTAATCTTAAAAGGTAGCATACTCACAATAGTGGTCTGGTGTTACAGTACTAAGTGACATACTGAACATGGTGTACTGAAAAGTAACAAATAAACCAGCAGAAAACGAATTTACTGTAAACAGGTTAAGCACTTTAATTGCTTTTGGTTTAAAAAATTTGCATCGTGCAAAAGTGCAGAACATATGACGGAGTTGAAGGGCCACATTAAGGGAAAAAAAATTCTGAGACTTTGAGAATAAGGTTGTGATATTATGAGAATAATGTTATAATATTATGAGACGTAATATTATGAGAATACAACTGTAAATTTCAAAGGAAAAAAAAACATGATTTTTAGGAAAATATATTACCAGCAACCAATAAAACGGGCGAAAGGGCAGTCATTGGGAGTCTGAGCCTGCTTCCAGCAACTGCTGTTTGTCTCAGGCCTTGTGCCGTGCCACACAGATCAGTTAACAGGTAGCTTTACATACATCATCTCATCTTTAAATGTTTGATAAATGCGGTTTTGCTTGTTGAGCAAACACAGGTTTACAGTTTCATTCCTCATTTTAACGCAGGCAACAGGCTGCTCTTCTGATGTTTCCACTCCAAAATAACACGTAGCCTTAAATTATGACTTTTCCATCCACTCAGAGGAGAGGACTGTGGCCTAACATTAGTCTAGCTGTTTCTCAATACGCGTTCTTCTCTGTGCTTGCATTCTCATGGACTTGTGAAACGCCATCAGCCATAGCCTAAGTACTGTTCCAATTCAAAATTGGGATTTAGCCAAGTACAGATCAAATACCTGGATGTGTCCTCGATTTGTGGATTTTTATCAAGGATGCATCGGGTGACTTGTGTAGACTTGGGTAGTCATGTTTCCCAGAATGCATTTCACACAAATTCTGAACTCCCCAGCTGAGCTTAGCAAGTCCGAACTCCCAAGAGTGGTAGTACTTGATGTATTGACAAATGGCCTCTGACTCACTGTGCTTGCATCAAAGCGCAGTTAATGTTCTTTATAGCATGCATGCACATTAACGTGACACCAGCTCTGATAAAGGCAGCGGGGATTGATTAAACCAGTAGTATTACTTAGCCAGCCTGCTATCATAATATTGAGTGAAAAAAAGAGAAAAAAAAAAACATTCAAGCTCCCCTGTGGGACATTTCAAATGCTTTTGGGGGCCCTCTGGTGGTCCTCTGGTGGCAACAGGGGCCCTAGGCAGCCGTTTAGTTCACTTATGCATCGGGCCAGCTCTGGTGAGGGGGCTATTCAGTGTCTACGCAGTAATCCTCAAATCTGATTTGTTCATTTGAAGCTCTAGGTCTTCCTTCATATGATTCTAAATGTTGGTATTATATTAGGAACAAAATTTGAAATGATGTACTTGTAAAAAATATCACACTATTCTGATTAATTGAATGAGGTGAGGTGAAGCTGTTGGGTAAAGAAAGGTCCATTTAACTTCACTGGTACTGACAGAGGTAAGAAACACAACAGGGTCACCATTATCTGTCAGTATCACAGAGCCTGCTAGTATAATGGGGGTTAGGTGATCAAACACAGGGAGAACTCAGGACCTACTTTTTGATGTTTTATTACAAGACACTGTTACATATACATAGAAACATGGACACGGATAATAACAAGATGACCGGCAACGTGAGACCTCTCAGCAAGTGCACACACTTGGGGTAATATTTCACTTCTCTGCATCTTTTTTTAGGGATGCAGTATTGCATTGTTTGGCAATTTGGCATGAGAGTCAGTATGTTTTTGAATTGTCAGAATCAGAATTCTCTACTGTCTCACAACACCTTGATTTAAATAGGCCACAGATCATTGACCAGGTCTTACTTATATGAATCTGATCCAACAATGCTTAATAATAGCCCTTTCCCTTTAACATGTCTGTATGAAAGTGAGCAAATGTCCCATCAATCAGTGTCTCTCACCACATTTAGACATAATCATTAGCCTACACCAGGGCTGTCAGAACCCAGTCCTGGAGGGCTAAGGTCCTGATGCTTTTGTTATAAACTAAATACATGTGATCTCTGATTGTTTGAAGAGTGCACATATGTGTTTTCTAGATTAAAATGGGCAGGTAATTAAGGGGTGAAAACAAAAAGAAGCAGGAACTTAACAGTATAGAACAATAATAGAATAGAGCCTACTGACAAATATCAGAATAGTTTCCAACAGCTTAGGAAACGTAACCTTAACAACAGGTAAGCCAGAGCTTTCACAAAGTGGGATAGTGTTTAAATAAATGTTCACTGATACGAATGCACATGTACTTTCACTCTAGCCTGTGGATTAAACAGCTGGTGGGAATGGATAATGCAAAAATAATTTTGCTTGAATAATTTTGTGACAATATACTCTTTTATACTTCCTCAAGTAGGCTAATTTCCATGATGAATAATCTTATGCTGATTCAAATCAGTTTTCTGCTGAGGTTTCCTATATTTTTCACTCAGTGTAGGTTGGTAGATTTTTCAGTATATACATGGCAATGGTTAAGAGTCATTAGATTGTGTGAGAGCGTAGGCGTTTAATCAGTTATAGGGGAACCAAAATCAAGAAGACTAGGAGGGGACTTTGTCCAGGTTTTCCTCAAGTTTGTAACAGAGAAGAAGTCATTTTTCATCTCTACCAAGAGTCTGGATTGCTTCTTTATTACTCATCCATAACAACACATTGTCCTCATAATTGTTATCAGATTCAGAAAGGCCAGCAGAATGACTGGCTCCTACAGACCCCCTTACCCCACACAGATTCTTTGTGAAAGAGTGACAGAAGCAGTATCTGTATTCAGATCGATGGAGCATTCTTTCTATATTCAAAAGATTTCAGTACACTTAATCTTAGTTTGATGGTGGTAATCCTTACTAATTAAATGTA
>NC_044504.1:11283340-11350840 GCF_902362185.1 Chanos chanos | reverse complement strand
TAAATATTTTACAGGAGGGATACTTTAAGTCTACTTAGAGTACTTTGTTTAAGCAGGAGTACTTCTACTTTTACTTTTGCCACCTCTGGATGCTCCCACTGTCTATCAGTGTACAGTATAACTAGTGTAAAGAACTCATCCTTGTTCTATGTGTCTTGGAATTGGCTCATATTTAAAATCCAGTATTATCTCCTGATTTGCAGTTTGTACATAGTGCTACATAGAAGATCATGTAAAAGTTATAAGTGGTTATGGTTGGGGCAGGGATGCCGTTAGTGACGGTAACTTTTCGTTAAATCTTGTTTTTACCATTTTCTGTGAAGTTAAATTCAGATGTTCAGTCATTATTTACTCCCAAGGACCTTCATGTGTTTTATTTCTTGTTTTTAATTCTCCCAAAGTGAGACATTTATGGTGAGTTATTCTCCATACGTAGAGAACTGAGTAAGCTGTGAGCAACCCCCATACTGGAGACCCAATATGTTTGTGTTCCTGTATGTAGAATCTAAAGTAAATACAAGTTCAGGAAATACTTGATCTCCAATTTTCCAAACACTATGTTTGTACATTCTTTGTCCACTTTAATGAGATACTTTATAAGGTATATATTTAGCTTATAGATACACTGTACAGGTGAAAAGCTGTAAACTATCTGTCACCATGCACAATTTGTCAGCCACCCTTGATCCTGTTCATCATGGTGAGTTTCTGACTACAGAGCCGCTGCTGACTGGATATTATTTAAGAAGCAGACCATTCTCAATTCAGCAGTGACACTGACATGGTAGTGGGTGCATTGGTACAAGTGTATCGAGCACAGCAGCATCGCTGGGGTTTTTACAGATGTCAGTGTCACTGCTGGGTTCAGAGTGATCCACCACTCAAAAATATCCAGCCACCAATGGTCTGATCAGCAGCGGTCCTATTATTAGGAACTGACCGTTGATGAAGTACTAGAGGATGCTTAACACAAACTGTGCATGGCCACAGATGGGCTGTAGTCTCTAACTGTATTCCAACAAGGTGTATCTACAAGGTAAGTGCTTCTGCTAAAGTAGCCAGTGAGTTTATTCCTTTGCATTATCTGCCTATTGTTATACAAGAAATATAATAATAATGATAAATAATAATAATACATTTTATTTATAGAGTGCTTTTCAGGGTACTTAAAGACGTTTAACATGCATAAAATAAGAATCAATACATTAAAAAGCATATAAAAACATATAAAGCATATAACATATAACAGTCTCCAAATGTATGAATCTAAAGAAAATTAGATCCTCAGTGATCTATCATATCCTTTCAATATGATAACAGGCATTAAAGGTAGAATTGTAAACTTTTCAATACAATAAGTATTTCAGTGCCTCTTACCCTTCTGACACCAAAGTAATTAAGAGCACATGTTTGCATAAATTGATTGGATTATATGGGTTTCATGAGATAATAAAGATACATGAGCTGGTGTTCACATATTTTAATGAGTAATAGGTTAGAAATAGAACCACACATAGACATTATCTTTTTAAATGTTATTAGTATTATTGTTATTATATTAAATTCAATTATATGATTATTAATATGCTTGAAACACCATTCTGCTTGAGTCATAACAATAACTTTAAATGGACTGATAATGATAAGAGTGCCACATGCATAAGACTCATTGTAACAATTAAATTAATGGTATTGCCATCGGTCCTACAAATGAGGCTACAGTGATTTCAATTTACCGATCAAAGGTTTGTTTCATTGTAGACAATGGTGGAGATTTAAAATGATGAATTTTATGTATCATACAACCGCTTTGATGGAGACAGCTAAACTGAGACACGGGACATATTCTTTTAAAAGTATGATGTGAATGAGTGTTATTTCAATGGACACATCACCATATATTTTTCCAATGGACACAAAATTACCAATTTCACAAAGGCGCTATAGGCAGTTATAGAAGAAGAAAAAGACGAATATTTACAATTTACAATATTTACAATTAAACATGGATTTCTGTGAAACATACTTCAGTATTGACAACATGTGCGATAAGGCGCCATCACAGGCTGGATCTATTACAGTTTAAAATCCATGGCAATTTATCAACATGTAAACAACAACATCAAAAAAAAAAAAAAAAAAATATATATATATATATATATATATATATATATATATATACACACACACACACACACCACACACACACACACACACACACACACATATATATATATATAAAATAAACAGTGATCAACAAATATCAGCATTACCATTATCATATCACCCATATCACTCAACCTACATCCAGGTGACTCAGCAACAAAATGGCAAAGACCGATCTATTTCCTCCTTTCCTTATATTCATCCAGGGAACAATTATGGGGACAAATGGTTCATTTATACCTGCTTGTCTTTACAGGGAGAAATCTGAGCTGGAAACTGGAGGGAAGAGTCTAAAACCTTAGACGGACGAATACAGTCAGACAGGATGGAGTTGTCATTCCTCCCACCTATCTCTTATGAACGTTATGTTACTCTGATTCATCATTCCGACATGGATTCCATGTATCTTTTAACAGATGTTGTTTAAACACACTCTGTGCCCAGTATCTATTCCTTAATTCCTTACTTATCCATCTGGACCTTTAACAGAAAAGGAAGGGGTTGTACAAGCTAAAGGAATAAGTTGATCTAATGAAATTCAGTATTCTTTAGCTATACAACCTTCAGTAGACACACATGTTTTGTGTATAAACAAAAACAGGCCTCCTGGCCCTCAACCAAGCTGTTAAAATTTAGATATAGCCATTTATCATTTTATGACTGTGTGGACTGCAATGCAACAGCATGTTGGCAGAATGATTCGCAGTGTCTGGCAGCTTACCACCTCTTTGAACTGTAAGTATTAAAGGCTTTGTGGGTTTCAAGTGAGAATATTGAAAAGGATCTTACAAATTCATCTGAGCCCAAAAATACTATTCATGTAGGGCGACAGCTATGGAAGTCACTGGGAAAATTGTCTGTCCAGCTAAAATGTGCCACAGAAGAACACTTGTGTACATTTGTGATTCAGGAATTAAAATGTCCAGGCTGGTGTGTTTGTGCTTAGGTATGGCTGTGGATGAATAAAACATTATTCTACATCCTACTGTGGTAGTATGAATCAATCATATAGTTGTCACTGTAAACAACCTTGGCTTCTTGGCTTGCGATCCAGCAGGGGGCAGCTTTAACTCTGCTGAGTCAGGCTCAGAGACCCCATGGATATCAGGCTGTTGAGGTTGTAGAAGGTTTATTCATAGGGTGAAGAAATGTAAAAGAGGAGGGTTACAGAAATAATTGACATAGATACTGAGGAATGCGCTATTTGCACAGTTGAAAGATGATTGGTCAGTGGGGAAAAGCAAGAGACTGTCTGAAAATAATCCTCCTTTAATTCCACCAATGATGTAAAACAGTATACATTGGGAAAGCTGATCTACTGCTATATTTCACATTGACCTAGAATCCCTAATCTATTCTCTAGGGCAAGTACTTGAACCTAATAAACCAAATGCCAGGGTGACAAATAAAAGAGGTAAGAGTAAGTCAGCTGGTATTTAATATCTTTAATCATCATGTTTTAAGCTATATACTTTAGAATAGTAACACAGTGACATAACATTGCATCTGTGTAATTAAGTGATTCCTGGCAATGCTTGTTACTCAATAAAATTAGTTGTTCAGAAACTCAATTTTTGTTTCATTCTCTGTCATGCAGTTACGATATTCTGACCTGCTTTTGTACTTACTGTTGGTGTTTTTTCAACAAAGCATGTGAATTTTTCAATTTTTAATATCATATCATTTACAGTAATTATTTTATAGTAACTCTAAAACATTTAATCAGTGTGATTAAACTTTAACAGATATTCCCACTAACAATAGAGTAGTTTAAGACTGTTTTACTTTCATATATCATTTCTTATCTGGTGCCGTAAAGATAGTGTGGTTGAGGAGAGATAGCTCTCTTTATTTCTTTAACTCTTTATTTCTCACACTATTACAGTAACCACAATCTCATAGTAACCACATGAAATTAATATAGAATGAAGGATAGTGTGTTTTAGGGTTATTTTACATTCAAGGAGTCTTCCTTTTCTTAAACTATTTTCAGTTTATACATGTAGAATGTCCTGTGGTATGACTGTAACAGGCACAACAAAAGAAATGTAAACATCTCTTAAATAAACATGTATGCTTCAAAATGGATTGAAAGTGCTTTGTCTTTATTTGGCAGGAGTCTGCATTCCTGACTGATGCTGAAATGTCACAGCTAAGTTCAGAACAAATTCAAGTGCAAGAAAAGTTGAAGGAAGTATTAGAATGAACCACTTACAGATGCAGGTGGAAACAGCTCTGATGGGCAGGGGCTGCAAAAGTGTGAGAGAGAAAGTAGTGCTAATAGTTGGGATGCTATGAATAATAAACAAAAAAAACCCTATACTTCCACCATAACAGCAAAATGACTCTGTTACACCATAATCTAAATCTATTGTTTACATTTTGACATAAAGTAGGCCTATCTCCCACAGTCCAAAGACATGTAAGTCAGGTGAATTGGAGATACTAGGTGTGAATGTGTGCGTGAATATGTTTGTCTGTGTCTGCCCTGCGATGGACTGGCGTCCTGTCCAGGGTGTTTCCCCCGTCTTTTGCCCAATGAGCGCTGGGATAGGCTCCAGCCCCCCGCAACCCTAATTAGGATAAACGGCTTGAAAAATGAATGAATGAATGAATATCTCACAAGTAAGTGCTGAGTAATACTTGCCATGGAGTGCTTGAAAATCTATATTAGGCAAGTAAACGGACACGGGACAGCAGAAGCATCAACATAGACTACTTGTGAGAGACTGCCATCAAGTATACATTGTAGAGAGTAGTGCAGGTAGTGCTGTGGAACATCAGTCAGTGGATATGAGTAGAGTGTAAGGAGGTGAGTTAGTCCATAGCTGTGGAGGTTTTAGGCAGATCTTGAAGACTGTGAGGGAGCCTCTAAACCAGATGGAACTGGGCGTCTCATTGGGATGGATCGAGTGACTACGCATGAGAAGAGGCCTGTTTACGACTTTCTGCTGTGAGAAAGTGAAATAACCAAATGCCATACCCTCACAGACTGTAATAGGCAGGATGGGATGTAGATCTTAATGAGTGACCCAACATATGTAGATATGGTTCCACTGGTTAATCTGAAAGTAAGCATCAGGGACCTAAATTTGATGCAAACAGAGGGAGATGAAGAGAGTTACAAGTTATGTCAAACTGGTCAAAGTTCATTATATTTTGTAATCAAAATCAAGTTCTGTGGTGTGAAGCAAAATATGTATTTCATTAATAAGCAATTTCACACACCCTTGAGGTCTTTTCACCAGACCATCACAAGGAAGTCTGTCAAACCTTTGAAATGTGTATGTGAGGTTTAAAAGATGAGTCTTCATCTCTGATTAATTTGTGCATCTTCTTCTCCTCTGTGCTGTGACGCATATATATTATAAATGTAAAAGGATTTTACAGAAAAATGAAAAAGGCCTTCAAAACATGGTTGCAGGTATATAGCCCAATTTTGATTATTTTCCATTATTTCTATCAAAATATTTTCCTTTTTGTTTGAAAATGGAGGGAGGAAAAGGAGGAAGGAAATGCATAGCAAAAGAACGAGAAAATGAATTATGAATATTTTAGGGAGAGTCATCCATTATTGATTTCATACATATATTACACACACACACACACACAGATATATATATGTATATATATATATATATATGTGTGTGTGTGTATTATGGATGTACCCAAATCTGAATACGTTATTCGGGAAAGCACAAATAATGTGATGGAAACAGATATTCTTCCTGAAGTTGCTCGTTATTATTTGGGAAAAACACGTCTGTTCATCAGCTGTTATGTGTCTTCAAATCGATTCATATCATTGTGGATGCCCACAAGATAAAAATGTCCATTCTGTTTGCATCATAGCACAGTATTCACTAACTAGTCATTTTACTTACTACAAATTCAGGGCCAGCCCATTCCTTTACGGGCCCTAAGCAGAATTTGATTTGGTGGGGCCCCCTAAAGCCTCAAAGCTGCAAGTACTATTGACTATTGTAAATGCTTGATCAGTTGCACACCTACTGTAAAACTAACACACCCATTATTATAAATTCTGTTAGTTGTAGCTGTGTTGCTTACATCTTACCAATGTCAGCCTGGCATGTTTTCACCCTTCTATGGTTTTTAATCTTAAAAGGTAGCATATTCACAGTAGTGGTCTGGTGTTAATTTGCACTTTAATATTCAAAGTGATACAGTACTAAGCGGCATACTGAATGTGGTGTACTGAAAAGTAACAAAATAAACCAGCAGACAATGCATTTACTGTAAACAAGTTGACCACTTTAATTGCTTTTGGTTTAAAAAATTTGCAACGTGCAAAAGTGCAGAACATACAGTAGGCTACGACGGAGTATTAGGGACACATTGAGGGGGAAAAATTGAGATTTAAAAAAAAAAGGTCGTAATATTATGAGAATAAATGAATAACTGAGAAAAAAAGTCGTAATGTAATGAGAATAAAGTGATAATATTTCAAGAAAAAAGCCGTAATATTACAAGAACATTACATTACAAGTCATAATGAAAATGCAATTCTGTAAATAAATTGTGGTGGTTTCAACAAACTGTGAAGGTTTAAGCAGGCTCATCCTGCTAATTTATAGCCTGTCAAAGTATCTGAGATACAATTCGCTGTAAATATGACCTGTGAATGTTTTCTACTGTGATACAGTACTCTGCTGTGAACAAGTGGTGAAAATGGAGTTTACAAGTTTTAATGTGTTGGATAAAAACCAACTGAAAATATACGCTTAATATAATCAGCCATAGCAGTTTGATCATTGTATGATCTTAAATAATTTGATCTGCTCTAAAACATAGGTTTGTATTCCAGCATATGAAATATAACATGACATACTGCAATAGTTAATTAAGCTGACAGAAGCCATTTCTGGTATACTTGTAGGCTTCAGAACTGATAAAATCAGACAAAATCAAAATAATAAATAAATCACCAGTTGCTACCCGATATATTTGCAGAATGTTGTCTATATATCTACATTTATCTGACACTCCGAGTTTTCATTATTACTGTTGTTGTATGTTGTTTTACAATAAATATAAGAACTGTTGAATCACGATGCGCTGGGAAAACAACCACAACAGCATTAAACTTAAAAGCATAAAAGCCTCCTTCACGGACACTAAACGTATAAATGCTGAGAGGATTGTCGGGATAGATCAGATAGATTTACCTACAGTTTAAAATTTCTTTTTGTCTAATTTTGCTAATTCAAATGGGATTTTGTGTGGACAAATACCGGTAGCTCATGAAATGACATTTTTTTTAACTGAATGACAACTTTTTATTTTGGTTTTTGTTTTCATCTTAACTCTCTGATCCCTCGCCTTGTCCTTCACTTGACTGGTCAAACCAACAGCTGTGCAAAAGTGATTCATGCTGGTCTTGGAAGTTACATCTGTTTTCCTTGCGATCTAATGAAGGTTCCTTATCTGGAAGCAGCACTTCAGTAGATTCAGTATACAGTATATTCATGCCTCTGTAGATGAAGTGTATCTTTAGTGTCTAAATCTGCCTTATGTGTGCTGAGGAATAGTTTGTGGCATCACTAAATGCTAGTCTGGAGAGAACAAAAGGAGAAAATTTAAACTGTAACTTTATTCCGTTCCACCAAAATAGCAAAGTAGCCTAGCTTCGCGTGGAAATGACAAAAATATAACTAATTGAAATGTTTGAAAGACTTACGTAAAATGCATACATTACGGATCACAGTTTTATTAAAGATTTGTAAACAACTGTGACATTGTTTATAATTTGTAATAATGTCCTTTTCTACCCGACCGCAGAGCGCCTATGCATTTGCAATTATCGTTGCGCAAGTAGCGCTCTCCTTTGATTGCGCTTAGTCTCTGAGATGGTTCACCTCAGAGTGGACAAAAATATCCACAAGGAAGCGTGTGCGAGCCGCGCTCCTCTGTAGTCAGGCTGTTTAATAGTTATGTTTACTAAGCTTGGAATAAAATCGTTCTTGAGTGGTCACGTTTATTCAGTTTGGAATAAAATAACGAAGTTATTTTTAAAACTCAAATCGTAAGGTAGCATTTTCATCGCTTATCTTTCGCGAGAAAGGTTAACTAATGGGTGTTAACATTAATAAGAAAATCCAGTAATGAATATTTCCATTAGTCCGAGAAGGTGAAGTCCAAAACTGTAATTTACGCATTCAACATAGACTTAACTAGGCCATTCTTCCTCTCCGCTGATTGTGGGGAAGTTAAAATGCAGTCGCCAAGTATGCTCTAAGTATGCTCCAGGTTTGAAAAAATATTACATCATTTGTGAAGGGAAATCAGTGTGTGTAAGAGAGAAAGAGGCATGATATTATATGAAACGAAGAAAGTTGAATGTAACATAGCTTATTTAACGTTTAATCATTTTATAAAGGACTGATGGTAATATCGCTGAGAATCTCCAAAGACTAAGCACGTTATTACCTGTTCTATTCCTCTGCCTATTTGAAGTTGCCTAATTCTCTGTCTGTAAATTCGAGCAAAGCGAAGAAAGAAAGAAAGAAAGAAAGAAAAATTGTGAGACATTGCTTCCTTGGGCAAGACTGATGTGGATGTGGGCTTAGACAGAACAACTCTGAGAAATAAAAAGTGTTGAGGGGTAAATATCTCGAGCTCATAAATCGTTAACAGGCACACATTCCAGCTGTGAGGTCACTGAGCACCTCCCGCCACGAACCTTGAGCTGTGACATGATGGGACTCTCACCGTGCCAGGTATATATAGGGGCGAAAACTTTTCAGAGCCAAGCCAAATGGAGTGCTCTGTTCACAGTTAAGGATTATCTTATATCAAGACAGGACTGGAACGGGTAAGTGTAATCAATCATCCGTCTCGTGCTTGACTGAATGATGACAGAGCACATATTTACTTTAATATGCACATGGGTGTGATGTCAAAACTTAATGTAGTAGTGTACACTTTTCACATGTGCCATTAGTGATATTTGTGAGTGTTTTTTCCTTGACCAGTAAAATAGTTTACTGCTGTAATACCATAAAAAAAGCTTAGCACTGTCATGTGGGCAGAGGAATGAGTAATAATGTCATGACATATTACAAGAGGAGACAGAGTTCTGTTATCAAGAATAGCGCATATTGCGATCACTTGAGGTTTCTCGTGACAAACTCAAATTTTCAGTCGTCTGTAATTAAGGGAGTAGCCTGTTGAAATGTTCGCCTATATAAATACACACTGAAACTTCTTTCGTTCTTACATCTTTTATCAGACAAAATAATCCATGATAGAAGGTACTGTGAAGACAGAGCTTTTTAGGTTAAGGAACCCATGCGCGTTATCTTATGGACTGAAATAAAACTAGAAGAAGGTACCGTTTTTCAAGGTGTTAACTGTTTTCAAAGGGAGCAAATATTGAAAATCTCCTCTCTCTCTCTCGCTCTGTATTTTATTTATTTATTTATTTATTTATTATCTTGCTAACGTCTACTCTGAACACAGTCACAACGCAGTTTCCTTTTCTAAAACTTTCACACCATCCGCTTTCAGACTATGGCTCCCCTGCCCAAAATCGACAACAGGCCGTCAGCAATGGAGCTCGGTATGTATTATCATCTGCAAAACTGATGCGATGACTTAATGATCGCTAGAATTACCCTTATCTCTATATTTTTGCTTTTCCCAGGCGAGACCAAGAATGGAGTGATACTACCTGCTTACTCCACCACGGACTTGGAGGACAATCAGTCGGAACCTTTTGATCCTTGGGATCTACCAGAGCTTCGGGATACTGGACTGAAATGGTCGGGTAAGAAAGAAAGCTTAAAGGCCACCCTCTTATGAGATTTGGCGGTGCGGTGACACAGGTTTTTGCGGGACAGAGACCGAAATGCAAAAGCCGAAATTGCCTTTTGTGGTAACGTCTGTAAACTGTTTTTCCCTGTCTTTCTATGCAATATTAACACACAGAATTGGACACCAAAGGGAAAGTTCTACGAGTTGTAACCTCCATTGGGAAGATAATTCTCTTACTTGGATTTCTCTACATGTTCGTCTGTTCCCTGGATATTCTGAGCTCAGCTTTTCAACTTGTTGGAGGTGGGGATTAAATCATTAGTACGATTGTATTATAAATACATGTTTTACTTTAATCATAACAAACATACAAGTGTAAAAGAATAAATATGAAAATTGGTTGTTAAAAATAAATAACTGAATGCCTTTGGTCCCACACAGCAGTTTATATATGAGAAAACTATCTTTTGTCAGCTTGTCTGAAGAAAATAGGTACTCATCGAGATGTTTAATGTTACATGTGCAATGTGTCTGTGTTTGTGTGCGGTTCTCCTCATAGGAAAAGCCGCTGGAGATATCTTCCAGGACAATGTGGTGCTGTCAAACCCTGTTGCTGGAGTAGTAATTGGAGTGCTGGTGACTGTTCTCGTACAGAGCTCCAGCACGTCTTCATCTATTGTGGTCAGCATGGTGTCTTCTGGATGTGAGTACTGACACACACATTCAGGCTCAAACAGACATATACGACCACTTACTCATCCAACTTCCATTTCACCCTTTGTCTCAATCACATGAATCACATGTTATACATCAGCAGATCAGTGAATGTCCACATAATGCATTGCTAATTGCAGTTATATCTGAATTGTAGTGCTAAGTGTGGAGTCTGCTGTCCCAGTCATTATGGGTGCAAACATTGGGACATCTGTAACAAACACCATTGTAGCAATGATGCAAGCAGGGGATCGCAATGAATTCCGCAGGTAATCACCTTTTCAACCACTTTAAGTTAACCTATGCTATTCCTCTTTACATACAAACTTTATAAATTTCTTAGGCTAGTTAACACTTTCTTCAGTCAAACTATACATCAAGGGAAGTTTTCTCACACTCAAACGATGTCTAGTCATGGTTTAAAAATTATAGTTTATTGGAAATGCTTTTCATACAGCCTAGGATTAGACTTCATTTTAAGCTGGGCACCTTATCCCAAATGAATGTCTTTTTCCACATGGCTTCATGTGTTCAACTGATTTCACAACAGAAAATATACAGTGCAAAAGTCTCACACTTTACGAGGCATTGAAGTCTTCTTTTCAGACAATCACACAGTTAATCTAATTCGTTATTCACTTTCACCCTCTCCTAGGGCATTTGGTGGTGCCACTGTCCATGACTTCTTCAACTGGCTATCTGTCCTGGTGCTGCTACCCCTGGAGGTGGCTACTGGTGTCCTATATAAACTAACAAAGCTCCTAATTGACTCCTTCAACATCCAAACAGGCCAGGATGCACCTGACATCCTCAAAGTTATCACTGAGCCCCTCACCAAAAACATCATCCAGGTAAGAGATCCCTCAAGATCTGTGGCAAGTAACAGAAACAGAATCATGTTTTGTGCTAATTGGAGTTCTTATTCTGGTGGAGTGTCTCAAAAAAAAAAAAAAAAAGAAAGGGTAATCCGATGCTTCGTGCTAACATGTCTAACATGTCAGCAGGGTCCACACTGGGGTTTTTTTTTTTTTTTTTGGAAATACAGCAGTGCTGCTTTTTAGGTGAATCTTTGATGCAGGCAGGGCTGTATACCAAACAGAGCTATGAACCAATAAACTATTAATATAGCTAACTGTACCTAACTCACATGTCTGAACATATTCAAAATATAAATTTAATCAGATGCAGCAAGATGAAACAATTACCTAAAAAGGCAAAATAGTGTGTAAAGATTGTGAATCAATAGTGATTTCAGATGTGAAACAGAAATAGTTTTTGACTTTGATACTTTTTTCTGTCCCACATTCCCATCATGCAGCTGGATAAATCCGTTATCAGTGACATAGCCACTGGTGACGCTGCGGCCAGGAACAAGAGTTTAATCAAGAGATGGTGCAAAACTGAAAAAGAGTTGGTAAGACTCAAGAACATGATCTAAGATCTCTGCCAAGAGACATCTGTCTATCTATCTATCTATCTATCTATCTATCTATCTATCTATCTATCTATACATATGTACATATATGTATATAGATATATACATATGTGTGTGTGTGTGTGTGTGTGTGTGTGTGTGTGTGTGTCTGTGTGTGTATGACAAAGTTCTGTCAATGTTAACATTTAACAGCTTAAGAGGAGCTTAGTTAATTTGTTACAAGAATGCTTGTTGGCTAGAGTTGGATTGTGGATCTCTTTCATAGCCTAGATTTGGTTTACCTTTATCCTTTCCAAATCTTCATTTAACATGATATTATGATTTTAAATTAAAATTTGTAAACTATGCATTGTTTACACTAGGACATCCTGATTGCTTCTTGTGGTTTATTATGTCATACAATACTGTTTTTGATTTTTCAGATCCTAGTGAACATCACAGTACCAGGGCCAGAAAACTGCACTACTCAAGACTTGTGTTGGATAGATGGAAATTTGACATGGACCCAAATAAACAAAACAAACATCATTGGCATAGAAAGATGTAAGTGTGTCCTTTTTACTTTGGATTTATTGTTGTAAAAACAGGGGACTTTAAACCAACCAGAGATGAGTCTCCTCTTGGAACTTTTGAGAGCATCCATCTCTCTGTACCCTCCACCACACATACTCAAAGCAACGTATCAGTCTCTAACTCTCAGACCATGACTCCCTCAGGCTGCCCTCCTAGGAGAACAAAGGACTCTATTGAGTTTTCCCAGTGAATCAGCAAACATTCCCCCTCATGCTCTCCACCTGTTCAATAGAGCCATTCTTCTTGCTTAGCTGGAGTACCTGTGACCACCTGGGTTACGCAAAGAGACACAGCCTATCGGAGTTGAAATGTTGTGTGTGTGGGTCTGATTTGTCCAATCAAACTAACCTTTAAAGTCATTGCTCGATGCTTACTTTGATTAGACTGGAGGGTGAAATACCACTTTAAAAGTGGTTCTATAACTGTGTCCTTGGCTGAGGTAATCTAAACCAGTTTCAGAGTATAAATGCATTTGCCACATTCCTTTGTTCCCTTGAGCTGGTTAAATGTGGTTCCACAAAGAACAAAATCCGTTCTGTTTCATGTGACATGAATTCTGATTTTGTACAAAGTATCTCCATTCCAGTAAAATCTATTTATCTGTGAATTTTGTTCTCATTGCTCTCCAGATATTGTTGAGTAACATCCTGCTTTCTTTCAGGTAAACATATTTTTGCTAACGTTGACCTGCCTGACTTCGCCGTGGGTTTGATCCTCCTGGCATTGTCTCTTCTTGTCTTGTGCACCTGCCTCATTCTCATCGTCAAACTACTCAACTCTATGCTCAAAGGTCAAGTGGCTGTGGTCATTAAGAAGGTTCTCAACACAGGTAAGTGAGCAAAGATCTTGTGGTAACACCAGGAGTCAGTAACTGGGTGGGGGGCTCTGAACCCATCTCCTAAAGATCTCCTGTCATATGATAGTCGGCACAGGTTTATGCATCTTGTTGTCTGATGAGCTGCACAGGGACATTAACCTGGTCTGAGCCTCAGTATGCACTTCAGGTGTGTCAGTCCTGCTAAGTCAAAATGAGAACTCAGAGACATTTTGGCCCACAAACATAAGAGCAAGTTAAGAGGTAGAATCGCTCTAAAAGTGTTTAAAAACTGTCAGGCAATTTTTCCTATTTTTTTCTCTTTTCTACATGAGCCTGACTTAAACTTGCAGGCATAGTATGTATACTCTGGGACATCAGAAATAAAGAAATAAAGTTTTTTTCAGGACTAACTGCCAGAATGCAAAAGCTGGTAGATAGGAGGGTTTAGGATACCTCTAAGTGTCATCCATGTAGTTTTCCAGTTAATGAGTTGATGTGTTGTTAATTCCATAGTCTCCAGGACTAAATGTGGTTTATCAAGTGGTAGGCTCTCAGATTAATGTATGATTTATTTGATATCATTCTGTCCAAACTATGAACTCTATCTGTTCTGTTAAAGAACAGAAGGCTTTGTTCCCAGCCACTAACAGTACCTTTTAAAGACATACTTGCATAAGTTTTAAAAAACACTTAAAAAGCTTTCTCAGTCTTTGTAAGTGTATTGTATGCCAGAGAGTGTTTATAAATCTGGATTTTCTAGAGAGCAGTGAGAGGAAAGTTTTGGGGGATGGTGATTTCTGAAATTGTACTTTTCAGCTGAAATATTTGCACTCTAAATGGCAATCAGTATTTTTTTTCTTTTCTCTCTCATTGGTCCCACTCTCATTGTTCTCACTGGTTTATTTGCAGACTTTCCCTTTCCCTTCGCATGGCTAACTGGTTACATTGCCATCGTGGTTGGAGCAGGAATGACCTTTATCGTTCAGAGCAGCTCCGTCTTCACGTCAGCCATCACTCCACTTGTGGGTGAGTATATCCATTTCTTCAAAAAATGCTCTGCATTCCTACATTGATTACACCGTTTATGGTTCTATACCTGGCTTAATATGCCATATTCATATGCTTTCTTTCATTCCAGGCATTGGTGTCATAAGCATTGAAAGAGCCTATCCGCTGACTTTGGGCTCAAATATAGGCACTACAACTACAGCCATTCTTGCTGCTTTGGCTAGCCCCGGTGACACACTTGCAAACTCACTGCAGGTTGGTGTTCTCAGATTTTGAATTATTAAAGATTTTATTTAACTTTCATATTTCTATTGGATTAGAGCACTGAAGATGTAAGATCCTGTTTTGTTTTTTTGTTTTTTTTTATCATTTTTAAAGAAGGAAAGTTTTTAATAAAGCCAATATGATGAAATGTTGTAAATTAAATCTGGCCTGTAAGGTCAGGACTGACTTGTCTTTTTCATTCTCATTCCCAGATATCACTGTGCCATTTCTTCTTTAACATCTTTGGAATCATTTTATGGTACCCTGTACCATTTACCCGAGTTCCTATCCACTTAGCCAAAGCTCTGGGAAACCGTACAGCAGAGTACCGTTGGTTTGCTGTGGTCTACCTCATTTTGTGCTTCTTCCTCATCCCTCTCACTATCTTGGGCCTCTCTATCGCCGGTTGGAAGGTGCTTGTTGGTGTGGGAGTGCCCATCCTTGTCTTTCTGATCTCTGTCATTGTGGTCAACGTAATGCAGTCCCGCTGTCCACGCTTCCTGCCGTCTATTTTACGTAGCTGGGACTTCCTGCCCCGCCCTCTGCACTCCCTCAAGCCCTGGGACAGAGTTATTACAAAGGGGTTGGGCTTCTGCCGCACACGTTGCTGCTGTTGCTGCAAGTGCTGCCAAAAGAACAAGGGGGATGACAAAGACAATGAACAGAGCAGAAAGAGGCCACAAAGGAAAAACTTGAAGATGTATGATAACCCAGGATTCTCGAGTTATGAAATGTCTAGTCATCATGATACAAGTGGTGACACCTCTGGCTGTGATTTTTCAAGCGGTGGTTGTGATGGTGGTGGCTGTGATGGTGGTGGCTGTGATTAACATGTTTTTGCTGACACATAGTCAATCCTCAGGTGTGAAAAGAATGATTTTGGAAGGGACGTGAAGACACTGAGAAAACTGCACCAAAGGAGTGTTCAGTTTCTTGTATGTTTATTGTAGTATATGCTCAGCTCGGCCAAAATTTCACTTTCATTTGATTTAGCTATTTTTGCATTGTTCTTGTATTTATGTCTTAGTCTCAGTGATGTAGACATCAAGAGACAATGGAGACTAGATTCTCCCCTTTAATGTAGCATGGAAAATGTTTAGTGTTTGAAACTATGTAATGTAAAGATGTATATTTTTAGATATTTGTTTATGATTCACAGGTACCTTGTTAAACAGCAAAATATTTATTTTTTAAATGATGTAATTTCTTGAAATTTTTAAATGATTTGTCTGTTGTATAAGAATGGGAGGATGTGATCCTAAGTGTGAGGCTGCTAACAGAAGGCCTCTTTCTTGTCTGTAAATACTGTTGTATGTCAGTGTCTCATAATAGTTGTTTTGCATGGAGCTTGGGAGTAGTGGTTAATATAAATAAATATTTAAAAAAAGCAACGTGATTTATTCAGTTGACCATGCTTACATGATTCAGAATCAGGCCTTGTAGGAGTGCAAAGCACATGAATCTACGATTCACACCCACACGCTTCAGTTGGAAACAAATGACACAGACCATATCCTCTTCTTCTGAGCTTTTACTCTTACATTTTGATTCCCGCTTCAATTTCATACTTCAGCCTAAAAATCAGTTAATCAATGAAAAATAGTAATACACATTTTATTTTAGGTCATTTTGTGTTTGTGTCCAGTAGGATATCTAAGGTTATTTATTGTTATCTTTGGTTTAGCTAGTCTTGCATATGTAGCACTGAAAAGTCATGAGTTTGCCTTTTTTAAGATGTGTATGGGAGCGTGTATCCAATGATAATTGGATTGGTGTAGTGGTATAGTGATAAGCATGCACTGATTGCACCTTGCTAGGTCTTAAATGTATGTTTAATTTTATGAGGAGGCCCTCTTCATGAGAATACTTCCTGAGAGGGACTTTGTCCTGAACTGGAATGTGAACTCCAAGAACACTACCATCAATAATGCTTGGAACCCAATTAGAGTGATTCACCTGTGTCGTAATCAACAGTCAGTAAAAGACTGCATGATAAAGTACACTGATAAAGAGTGTATGCATTTCATTAATAATTCACAGATAAAAGTCTCATTTATTTTTCCATCTCATATTAACACTATTGTTACAAATATATAATGTTTGGAATTGATTAACTTTAATTGACAAAATGTGCATAATTTCATATATATTTTATGAATGTTAGCCTTCTTTTTAAGAGTCATATAAAGTTATGGGCTTGTATTAAAGACAATTTTCTCATTTGTGTGACAGCAGTGTACACTAGTTTTCTCTGGTTCAGGGAAAGCAACAGGATAATGCTGTCTATGAGAACCAAAGATGGGCACAAATACATTAAAAAATATCTTGTCACAAATAACAAATACTTGCTCATCAAATGTATCAAAATAAAATACAAAATACTGGTGTGAGAAAATGTATTTAATTAAAATACAAGCAATTTGAATTTTGAAAATACAAAAATACATACAGAATTAACTGTAACACTGTTTTAGGTGTGTAGCAGATGCCTTTAATAGGAGCAATTTACAATAAGTGCAACAGTACAGTAAGCTAATTTCCTTGATCTCTAACTTTACAAGCAGTCATCTGAAGAAGTGCTAGAGACAATGAACAGTGCCATTACATTGGAGTAAGATACAACACATTTAGTATAAGAGATTAACCGCCATAAAGACACCTAAATTTAGAGGTTAGAAATTAAGTTTGTCCTTAGGAGCTAAAGTAGCTAACCTGATTTATCACTACTGAAATTTTCCATATATGACTAGCCACAAGATGCCACTGTCCCAGACTTTCTGAGCATGCCTGTGATGTTAGCTAGAATGCCATTAGCGAGCTAGCAAGCAAATTCACAAATTCTAGAGCACAGCTATTTCTGTCCTATAATGACGTTGAGTGAGCAATATCTGATCGTAGATTTTACTACATACCTCACATTAAGGCAATTTGCACCGAGCACCAAAGCAGCTTCTTTCCTTGGGTTACTGGTCATGAGGAAAACAAACAGTTCACAACGAGCGTGCTGGACCCAACAGGATGTGTCATGTTATTTACTTGCATCTAGCCAAAGACTGTGATAGGCTATGTTTAGTAGTCCTATAGTAAGCCTGGTGATGAAAGTTCTTGTCTTATTTGAGAATAAAATAACACATTTGATTAAGTATTTTAAGATTTTTAATACACAAAATACAGTCTCTCAAGGTATTTTGCTACAAATTGCATCTGATTATTTTCCATCCAGCAAAATACAAATTACAAAATACTCAGTCAAACACATTTTGAATACACTGAATTGAAATACTGCCCATGTCTGATGAGAACTGACAAATAACAAATGTTACACAGTGGAGGTGACAGTGGAAGATGGGTAGGCAGGTGAGGCAAAACCTAGATCGGGCCTTTTGTCTGTCAAATGCTGCTTTTTGAGAAAAAAAATGCAGCTGCAGACGTCACTATAAAGCATTGATGCAGAAGTATCAATGCTGGGGTTTTCCCAGTTCAAGACAAAACCCCATCAACAGCGCAGTACCATGCACAAGCCTCTGTGTGATAGCTATCACACTTGATTCAGGTAATCAAAGGCCTGGATGAGCACCT
Organism: Chanos chanos; assembly: GCF_902362185.1. NCBI lineage: Eukaryota > Metazoa > Chordata > Actinopteri > Gonorynchiformes > Chanidae > Chanos > Chanos chanos. Next base: position 11,332,511 of record NC_044504.1, on the reverse strand, counting down.
GAAAGGCAGAATAAGGTGTTCCTGATTGGGGACAGACTGAAAACCTGGATACACATCAGCTCTTCAGGAGGATAGCCTATACCTCTCCTAAATGCTTCATCTATGCCGTATATGAAAGTTAATTATCTTTCTAGAAGTTTCAGCAATCACTCTTTCCATGCCAGAGAGTACCTAGCGTCAAGTGTCAAGGTCACTAAAATCACTGACATGGTTAAATCATAAAGGACTTTCATTTGCTACTGATTCGCCACAGATAGCCCTGGGTGACTTCACTAAACATCTGATACACTTGGCAGTAGGCCACGTGTTACTCAGGTTACTCACTTACCAGAGTTACTGACTGTGATACCTCAGGGAATGCCAGGTGTCAGTGGCCAGACGTAAGGTGGGCAGAAACAGGGACAGAGAGACACCAAAGACACAACAGCATAAAAGGAGCTTTTATGTGACTGTAATTTAACTCAAAATAAAGTTCCTCACAGAGCCCAAGAATTAAAAACTGCAAACGTTAAATAGAAATACTGGGCAGGTAGCTCTTTTCAAGGGACAATCCAAAGTCCTCTCAGGTCCTCTAAGAGGGTCCATTTCCTTGAATGAACAGAGGAACTATCCAATGATCTGCACCTGTGAATTGTCAGTGCTTGGGGAAATCATGGGCCCCACCCCAAGATAATATCACAATACAGTCTAGAATTTAATCTGACCATCAAACCCTTTCCTTTTCTTTAGGGCCTCTTCTCATCTCAGTCCTATTCCAGGAGGCCCACAACTAGAGCAAGTATTTCCCTGCTCTCAAACACCTCCACCTAATCAAGGGCTTGGTAATAAACGAATGAGCGCAATAAAGCGTGGTAGAGCAGACAGAGATTTAAAAAAATCTTATGGAAACACATTGTCCAATGTATACATAGAGCCATTTACTTCTTGTCTTGTCTTGTGACTGACTTATCAGCACGAGGCAAGACAAAAACATACAAGGAAGCAGACAGACTAACCGCTGATTTGTATAGCTTATGTCTGTGTTTGTGATTTGGACTGTAAGCTGAGCTGACAGTTCTGCTACTTCTAGAGAATGAACAGTTTTTCTCATTCATTAATTTGATCATTTAGATAATCAGTTATGATCTTTTTTGCTATCTGCATTAATTTAGATACTTTCAGGTGCAATGTTTCTTCATAAAACAATAATTTCCATTAAAATGATGAATTAATGATCAACCACGGAATTAATACTTGATGAAATGATTTAATAAACTCTCTGATATTTTTGCTTTCTGTTAAGCCATTTTCACATATGGTTCGCATTTTGTCCGAAGTTGCCCTTTGACACATGTAGCACACAACAGGAGAGTGTCAACGACAGACGCATTCTCACCTATTCGAAATACTCCATTTGGTTTAGGCAAAGGGTGGCTCCTGGGTAGAGCGTGCAGGAGGCAGGACATGATGCAAAAAGTATGCTGCGAAATTTGCTGTAGCAGTGTCTGAAATGGCATACCACATACTACTCGTATACTGATCTTGACGTAAAAGTAGTAAGTAGTATGCAGTACATGAAAAATGAAAATGTTGCAGTACACGACAGTTACCCGGAAGATGCACTACTCTGGCGAAAATTTGCAGTATACAAATATATTCGGACATTTGCATTCACACATACAGCCCCTCCAGTTAGAGTCTAGATTATTTTATGGTTGCAGTTCATGTGTGAAAGGGGCTTTAGAGATTTAAGATAAGCTCGTCAGCTAAACCAACACACAGTGACCCTTGACCATGAAACTTCAAAGGACAGCGAACAGCTGTAAATGAAATCCCTCCAGACACCTCACCATCCCTGAGGATACAGAAAGTTAGTCCATACCAGTCACTTAGATAAATATACCTGAACATGACAAAAAAAACCTTAATACAAACAGAGAACTTCAACATGTGTTTGTCACATGCAGCAAGTGTTAGTCACATGCAATCACAGTGACTTGTGATTAGTTAAAAGAATAAACAGTAAATTAATCGGCAATTTGAAATTCTAAACACAGAATATTAAATAAGTATATAAATGATACAGAGAGGTAATTCATCAATTAGAGGAAAAATGTTATATCAACTCAATTATAAGTGAAAACACCCAATTATAAATACATTTTTTAAAATGGGTCAACTATTATGACAATCAGTTAATCTGTACATACATTGATAGAATCAACCTGAGAAAAGATGCGTCTCATTCTGTGTCTTATTTGGATTTTGATTTGTCTCATAGTTGCCTTGTATTTGCCCTCCTTTCTTTTAGTCTACTTTGTTGCTTTGCCTACACATCCACCACTGCCTCCCCCTAGCCCAACCTTGTCTCTTCATGACCTATGTTAGTGTGACCAGAACACACCCACACTTGTTCCAAATGTCACTTTATCTTGGGACTACTTTCATTCTCAGGTCTTTTTTGTCTTGAAGAAACATGATTTGATAAAAAGCTTTAAACAAAAAGTTCAGATTATGCTGGGTTGTTGGAGGAATTAACAGACTCTCCCAGACAATTAAGTGACTGTCAAAAGCTAAAAAGAAAATAATCTCCAGTTTTTTAGTGGACTGAATGCACAAATGCCTTTTTTTAGCCTTGCTAGAGCTTAATCTTTTTTTGGACATCCACAGCAGAACATTTAAATTAGCCCAAGAACTTCTGGACATCTTTAACAGTAAGTCACTCTTATATGCTCCTGAGGCATTGTAAGTGCAGCTGAGAACTGTCGTAATTTCAGATTTAATTAATGTGGAAAATAACCTTAAAATATGGTTCCTTGTTTCAGTGCAGTACTAATTGTAACACACTTGTGCTGAGTCACTTATACATTAATCACATCCCTGATGTTGACTTCTGGTGCAGATATTTATTTAAGACTCACTATCTTTTTCCTTCAGACTAATGTAATTCCAGATTCTTGCAAAACAGTTTATGTTCTTCCCCTGCTTAGAGATGACCCTAGTAACAATTACTTCCCTTTTCTTCCAAGGAAGTGACCAGCTTACTAAGTCCTCTCTGACCGAAAACAACATCATAAACCCATTTCAATCTGGCTCTAGAGCCAAGCATGGCACTACTATTACAACAATGAAAAGTTTCAGTGACCTAATTTGTAACTTGGACTCTACCTGCTTTTTTATATATTTTATCCACGCCTTTTATAATGTGGACACTGCTTTTAAAAAAAAAAATAAAACTGTCGCACAGGGCTCAGTACTTCAGCGATGTTCAGTTTAGGAACTGCTTAGCAAATAGAAGCAAAGATAAGTGGATGGTTTATAGGGGTTTGCTGAAGTTTACTGGTGTTTTATACAGTTCTGTGCTTTGTCCAGTCTTTTGTACCACTGATGGTCTCAAAATTTGAAAATGTATCTAGTTTTAAGTGCCCTGGAGTCTTACTCGACAAGGATTTAAATTTTAATCTCCATATTGACAAACTAGTCTGCAAGTTAAAGTTGAAACTGAGTTTCCTTTTTCAGCATACATCCTGTTTTTCATTTACTGCCAGGTCTCTGCAACTTCTCTCCCCTTTCTTGAATTTAATGATACAATTTATATGCATGCAGCAAAATCTGCTTGGCAATATTTGGACAGCCTGTTTAATGGAGCTTTTCCATTCAGCACTGGTTCTAAAACCTTCACAGGTCATTTTAAGTGGATCAGAAGTGATTCACCAGAGAAAGAGATCCGCAGGTTAACAAATTAGTATATTTTATTAACAAAGCCATCACTGGTAAACTTTTTCCTTATCTCTGTTTTTGGCTAGTCATGATAACTACAACTTTTACTCCCAATCCAAAATTCATCTCATTTAAGGCATGATTTCCAAAAATTTCTAAATATTTTTTTTAATAGCTGATGATAAGATCAACAGTAAGGATATGATTAATGAAGTGTACAACAATTTTATGTCATAGATTCTCTGTCTGTCTGTATGAATTTGGTCTGTGTTTTTCTTCTATGTTGTGTGTTATTTTGAATTCTACAGCCCTCTCAGTTATCCTTTGGAAAGGTCTACTGATATCGGTGGGTTTCATGGTTACATGAAAAATGCAGTACAAGCTGTGCTTTGGCAAAGTGTCAATCAAACCTCGTGTTGTATTTGAACTCTATTATCATCAGTGACTGGCCAAACATTTAGAGCCACCCTCTCTTCTTCCATGGCATGCTCAGTATTGCAGGAAGCATTGAGAGAGATTAAAGATGCCATGTTTGCATTTGCTGACTGTGCAGACCACAGTTCTGTTCCTTATCTTGCTTATGTCCACATGCAGATGGTGTAGCTGAGAGCCTTGAAGGAGCATTTGCTTTCTACAAAAAGACATTGGTGATAAGATTTCATCAGTCATCAATGAGACAGATCGTTGTTTTGGAACAGCCAACATCAAGAGCATAATCCGACCTCAGCATCTCCTTATATCTCAAGACGTGATTGAAACATAACCTCTAGCTCTACTTTGTCAAAACTGACAGAGAAGCCAGCCAGCCATTTGCTAAGAATACAACGTTGCGTATTTTTACCTCAGCTGGACCACCTAAATTGTAAAGCCTGCATACACCTATTCAGACATCATATGGACTTCAGGAGGACAGGTTGAAAAGCAATAAGGGGACACAAGAAGAAACTCCTTCAGACTGTTGGCCCTCGACCCGAACAAAGAATTTCGTCTAACAATCACTCAGAGACTTTGGATGGAGGGAAGAGTCTGAGAAGTCTTATCTATACAGCTGTTATCATCAGAAGCCCTTACTGATAGGAAAGCTATTAAAAGAACTTGATGGATTACCCATTAGAACATGAAGCTGTTGGCTGAATCAGTTCATCAGCAGGACATCAAGTCCTGGTCAGTACCCTTATACACACCTCTGACAAACAAAGTTCCTTAAATAATGATTTACAAATGTAACTGAAATGAAAAGAACAAAAATGGGACAGAATTTCCTATGTCATTTCTAATCTAGTGATATTTTTGAGCAATTGGCATAAGTTCATTTTTGTTTTCGATTTTCAGGGGTTGTCCAAGCTCAGAGCAGAATAAAACTGTGGTGGATATACAATCAATGACAAGAACTTTGAACGCAAAAATAATAAGTGGCATTATAACTTATTTACATTTGGCCAAAGCCCTGAGAGAACTAGTTCTGCAAAGTGTTCATCTCATAGTATTTAGCTCTCTTTCAGTATGGTTGTGATATTAGCACAAACTTCCAGTTGCACTGAAACATTGCAGGGTCTCTGAAAGCATGAAGTTATACTAACTAAAGGAATGCAACATATGAAGCAATGGAACATTTGTTATACACTATCAGTGCGTGTACAAATTTGTTATAGAAAATGAAAAACCTACTGAAAAGGGGACCAGGAACTTCTACCACTGCCTGTCTTCCCACAAGGACCTCCATTACTGAATATACAGAGCATATCACTCTGAAATGAACCAGTCCCGAATCATCCACAACATGCTCTGGGGTACAGCCCCAAATCAAATATTTCACTGCCAAGGTCTATCTTAGCAGCATCAGTTTGGCCAAGCTACAGCCAATTCCAGTATATTGCTCCTCCTCAAAGGCTTGCAGGGGACTGCAGTCCACAAACTTGATGTCTATGCGTCCATCACTTTTTCCCTTCTCACTTAACTCATGTAGATTTAAAAAAAAAAACTGGATAGAGTATTCACGGCATAATTGAACCAAAATTATGATCACTTTAATTCTCAAGTCTGCCACCTGATGGACAGCCCACATCATCTTCCTGTACATTTCATATTCTTTCACTGCGACCAGAAAGTTTGTAGTCTACATATCTAGTCATTATTGTTTAATTCTTTTTTTTTTTTTTGGAAGGAGGGTATGTTTCAGACCTCAAGAAATTCAAGGCCTATGTCCAATACCACCACCCAGCTGGACTCCAGGTAAAAGACCAACTCAGCACCTAACTTTGAAATTACCTATAACAAAGGCTGCAGAGAAGACGCTTTTACTGTACCTGTATTCCAAGTATTTCATCTGTACTCCAAAATGATTGCAGTCCCCGTACAATGTGTTAAAGTCAAGCACCATCTATGACCTCATTAATCACCAAATTTTAACTTTGTTGGATCTTAACAGGAGATTGTGGTATGTAGTAAATAGAGCAGATTTCCAAGTCAGTCATCTCTCAGTTATTCCAAAGCTTTCCTTTGTGAACATGGTTTTTAAAAAAAAAATTCAGTATAGTTGTATAACTGTACTCAAACAAAAATTAAAGTGCCTCTGTAAAGGCAAATAGCTAATTTAATAATAGTTCCCTTATTAAATGTTCATTCATTGTCCGTCTCCATTTTCTGTCTACTTTCTGTACCGGAACTGTGTGAAAAATATCCACCTAAGAAAACTGTAGCAGGTCTAAACACAATGCCAAGTGTTACCACATCCACAAATGTCACTCACTCAAAGCTAAACCTGAACTTAACCTAGAGTAGAATACAGTGTTTTAGTTGCTTATTGACGTGTCTTATGTCCAGGTTCTTCGAAACCTCTGTGTCATTTAAGGATAGCAAGATGTTTAAAATTGCTGCTATGCCAAAAGGAATCCACTAGGTGGGATCAGGTGACCATTTTTACAGAAAAGAGAGCTTGGGCTATGTACACACAGAAACAACTTTTACAGAAACAGACACAATTTAGCAGTATACTCTTAATATCTAGTGAGGGCTCGGTTCACATATCTCTCTCTCTGTCCCCAATCTGTAATTCAAAACTGATTATCTCATTATACATCATTTATAAAACTAAATGTACATCAGTAAGTACAGTTTGACTGAATTTGTATGCTTTAAAATCAGCGCTGCAAAGAATGGGCTTCTTTTAAGTGCTGAGGACACAAGGTTGGAATACGGCGAATCCAGAAATAGAGCTTCACTTGAGGAATCATTAAAGCAATTGCATTTTAAACTAGAGGGGCACTCACAGAGCGCAGACCTCTGCCAAGGCCAATAGTCCACTCTTCTATGATATTCAAATCTGCAGCCGCAACCACTATATATGTCTGGATATATTTCGAAAACTATCAGAGCAAAAAAGTCTGAATGTATAATTGTGAAAGCTAGTTTACTGTAAGAAACAATTAGCGATTATGCACGTGTTATGCAAGCCCATAATAACCTTTAAATCGGCTTATTTTGGTCATGTCGACATGGAAACTGGACAATAAGGATAACTTACACGCTGTTTATTTCTTACATACTTGCTGTAATGTTTTGTTGTATGTTTAGGTGTTTATTATCATTATTATTATTATTATTATTGTTGTTGTTGTTGTTGTTGTTGTTATTGTTCGTATTATCAACAAAAGGATAATATACAAATATTCAAGTAAACAATAGCAGCACATATAGGACAAGTTTAAACAACACAAATGTATATGAGGAACAGAAAAGGAGATCATTGAAAGACAACTACATAAAAAAAGAGAACAGGAAGACACATGTATTGTTGTATGTTTAGTCATGGCACAGCATTCACTGTAATTATGATGGGTTTGTGCATGCGCAGACACATTCAGTACATTTTTCCATATCTCACAAGGTTAAAGAAAGAGGACAATAATACGTGGATCCACCCGGTGAGTTGGAGCCACACCAAAATTTAATGGGTCCTTCCTTGGCCCATGCTACACCCCTCTACCAAGTTTCATGAAAATCGGCTTGGTAGTTCTTGCATAACCCTGCTGACAAACAGACAGACAAACCAGCTTCCATAAGACTAACCACAAGATGCCACTGTCCCAGGCTGTCTGAGCATGCCTGTGACATTAGCTAGAATGCCACTTGCAAGCTACCAAGTAAATTCAAAAGTTTTAGAGCACAGCTATTTGCTAATTGCTCTATACTTCTGTCCTATAATGACATTCAGTAAGCAATATCTGATAGTATATTTTACTACATACTGTATCTTCAGGCAGTGGTTCTCAACTCCAGACCTCAGGGCCTACTGTCCTGCATGTCTTTGTTTTAACTCTTCATTATCACAGTTAATTGAACTAATCAAGAGCTTGATGATGAACTGATCAGTGGAATCAGGTGTGTCAGTCCTGAGCTCAGAAGAGTTAAAACAAAGACGTGCAGGACAGTGGGTCCCCAGGACTGGAGCTGAGAACCACTGCCTCAAGGCAATTTGCACCAAGCACCGAAGCAGCTTCTTTCCTTGGGTTACTGGTCATGAGGAAAACAAACAGTTCACAATGACTGCGCTGAACCCAACAGGATGTGTCACGTGTTGTACTTGGAACTAGCCAAAGACTGTGATAGGGCTATATTTAGTAGTCCTATAGTTAGTAGTCCTATAGTAAGCCCTGTGACGAAATTTTTTGTCTTACTTGAAAATAAAATGACACATTTGATTAAGTATTTTAAATGCACAAAATACAGTTTCTCAAAGTATTTTGTTACAAATTACATCTGATTATTTTCCATCCAGCAAAATACAAATTACAAAATACTCAAAGGTAATTAAATATGTATTTTAAATACATTTAATTGAAATACTGCCCATCTCTGTGGGTAATTCTTAAGAACATTTTTACTCTCCCCTCTCATATATGAGAATGGTAATAGATTGAATCTTCAGGATGTACCCTTCGAACAACATAGGTGGAAAAGAGGATATAGAACCCATACATCTAAAATACGTTAATATAGGCAACTGAAGCCGAGGGTGGTATGGAATCTGTCAGTAATCTGCTGGCTTCTGGCTCCTGCCTGACTTTGAGACAGTGATTGAATATAAAGTGACTGCTTTTAACATGCAGGAGAGTACAGCTGGCTGTCAGTCCAATAAACAACATAAAGCTACTGAAAAGGAAATCTTTGTACAGAAAGGCTGTAGTGAGTCACTCTCCAGTTCTCTTTTTAATATTACTGTTCCTTTTCCATCTTCCCTTTAATCTCGGTCATGCACAAACAGTTTTTTCTTTCATTTTATGACCTGTACTTCCTTCGCATTGTCCTCTGCTTCTTAGTTCCCCCTGTTGCGCTAAAGCTTCTCTGTTCAACTTGATTTTGGGAGCTTGATTGTTAATTAAAATGCCTGATGAACACTTAATTTCTCTGGTGGACAAACAAACCATTAGAAGTAAAACTGTCTCTACCACAATGTGCCAGTTTTCTCAGTATTTCTCATTACGCTGGCGATACACGTGTGACGCTTTCATTACAAAGAGAACACGATGATTAAAGATGGGAATTTGGAGAGCAGTTTTTCAAACAAAGCTCCAAGTAAAAATAAATATAGACTCTTTATTCTAGAGTTTTATTCTTATGAAAAATGACATCATGTGAAAGTAAGCAAATGCTCAATTATATATATATATATATATTTCTTTTTTTTTTTCTTTACCTGACCAAGGTATAATATGTGTGCATTGCACTGCAAAATCTGTATTTGAAATGGATCCCCTGGTAGACAATTACCCAACACAATACTTACATTTTTTTTCCTTTCTTTTTTTCTTCCCAGAATGTGAGGTCTGAGTTTTCCACCACCACCTCTACCACTGACAGAGTGCAGGGATCAAGCTGATAAGAAGGAAATCCAAGCGCATTGACTGCTGTGGTGTGTAGTGGTTAGTTACCCAGTAACCTCCTGAAATAACCATTACTGTACTGAGCAGAGCTGCTAGTGAGGTTAGTCCAATATTCTGTGCTCACACAACACTCACTGGAGAGACCACAGAGGAATGTGTCAGCTTTTGTATCACTCAGACTGTTTCTACCAATAACAGCTTGTCTCTTTTCAGGCTTTGTAACTGACATGCCCCTGACAGCTCAGATCCTTATCATGCAGTGACAGGGAGTGACAGCAGACATTCTGCTGTTCGGTCAGGATGCCACACACGAGTGGTAGAAGGCAAGGAAGGACCACAGCCAGTGTAACGCAGTGCCTGAGAAACTTTGTTCAGTGAGCTTGAAAGAGCATTTTCTGATCATTACTGCGAAACTTTTGAGGCTCGCTTGCAGTTTGGTGCAGTGTTTCACAGTGCACGAGACTGCACATTTTCACTTTCTTCTCACTCAATGCTCTACAACACCCGATTCTGCTCATAAGCAAGGTATCTATTCTCATTTTTTTTTTATTTCTCGAATACATATTTAGAAACTACAAAAAACAACACAAGACAAAAGTTTAGTACATGTAAATAGTGCATAAAAAATGCATGTATTCATGTACATATACATATACATATACAAATATAAATTTACACAACTGTATATACATTCTTCATCTTTTGACGTGTATCAGTATTTAATCTTTGATAACATTTAGTAACCCAGAAAAACTGATTACCTGGAAGTGAATAATAAATTTCTATGTCATTATGGGCAGCCGGTGGCCTAAGAGTTAGAGGAGTGGGCTTGCATTGGTTTGATTCCCAGTACCAGCAGGAAAACATCCACAGGTGAAGTGCCCTTGGGCAAGGCACTTAACTCCCGACTGCCTCCCGAGTGCAGGTGTGCTGCCCACTGTTCCTGCACCTAGTGGTTGTGTGTGCTCACTACTGGTGAGTAAGGATGGGTTAAATGCAGAGGTCAAATTCACTGCTCATTGCTCACGGTGTGTGTGCGATCACAGCAATTTAATCTTTAATCTTATGATTTCTTAGCATCATTAACCCTTTTATGCGCTGATAGCCACACTGCCACTGAGTAATTCGAACAGGATTAATATCTTAGTGTGTGTGCATGTGCGTGTGCATGTGTGTGTGTAAGTGTGTGTGTGTGTGTGTGTGTGTGTGTGTGGAGGGGGGGGATTAAACATTACAGCTCCTTTTGTAATGATTCAAAAGGAGCAGTAAATCTTCTCTTTATTGCAACTCATCTCTCTTCTGCCTCCTCAATGTTTAGCTAACCTCAATAATTCAAAGGCTATTTTATACAAATTTAGGTCTGGGAGTTCGAGCCCTCCTCTTTCTTTAGTGGCTTGTAACTTTTGCAGAGTCTGTAGCCCTCCCACAAAAGGTCTTCTAAAAGATTAGCATGCTGTCTGACTGTGAATGCTGACAGGATACTGGTTAGAAGCATCAGAGAAATGTAATTTAATTTTTGAGCAACGACTTGGCCTTAAAAGAGGTGACTGTAACTGATGAACATGTTACAGAAACCAGGATGGCCTCTGATTTATTCTTAGCAGCTTCTATATCCTGAAATGACTGAAGACAATTCCCATTTTTCTTAGATGTTGTTTTAGTCAAGGGACTGATGACATGAGATTGTGGATTAGCATTGGAATATCACCAGCACACAAAAATACTTTCCACCACATTGTACCCCTTGCATCTCCACATTTCCTTTCTTTCAAATAGCCAAAGGTTGTAACGCTTTGCAGATCTTTGTGGATTTCTATTGGTTTGCACAGCAGGCCTTAAATTACAATGAACGATATTAATCCATTTCCTAAATCCAGGGCCAAAACCAAAACTCTTAAGGGCAAATTGAAAACATTTCCATTCCATCCCGTCCTCTCTTCATTGACAGACAAGGCAGTAACCTGGAAGGTGAAAAGTTATTTAGCCATATAAAGGATAATAGTTGTCTAAAACTGCTGAGTTCCTATTTTTCCACAAAGCAAACCTGATCATTGTGAATAATACTGGAAATTAGCTCAATTTTCTCTAACCCCAATTCTAAATGTACAAAGCTGTGGGCCCAACCCAGGTCTGGTAGGTCAAACAAGTAAAGTATTTCCTTCCTACTTCAGTAGTACCTTAGTGGATTTGTCCTCTAGATTTGTACTCAACACTATGAGCAACTTTGACGTTCTGACTTAAAAGAAATTTTATACTTCTGGCTCAAGTACATGTCTGTTGCTAACTGTTGTTACTTGTTTCCTTTCAGTCACTTATCGTGATTCATTTATTTTTGTTTTATACTGCATGCGGCAGCTGATTAAACGCATGTGGGAGTTGCCACCAGAAGCTATTTTAAACATTGCTGTGATGACACTCTGACGCGGATGCACACAAAACAAGAGCATGATGGTGTTTATTTCTGTGAGTCGCTCAGGAGCCCAGCCACACGACTTGCCCTGGCACGTACACACCATCACCAACTGAGTATATAGGCTGGCAAATGTGGAAGTGGTGCCAGAAACCTCAAAATGACAAAGGAAATGGCAGCAGAAAATGAGTAAGACAGACTACCACCATGACCTTATTCATTAAAAGAGATGTTTCCTTTTGCTGGTGCACAAAACCACTCATACAGATTGATTTAATAGAGAAATAGGGGCCTCCACAAATTTAGCCATTAAATACCAAGGGGGTCGTGTTTTATTATTTTTTATCACATGCTTTTGACAACTTGAGTACATTAAAAGCCTGATACTTGAAGATTTTTATTCAAATTGTTTTTTTCATGGGTGACTCACACTTGGGTGAGTCATTCTTTTATGGCTATATCTTTATTATTTTGTCTGAAGTGCAATATCTGAATACTTATGCCACCTCTGGCTTAGAGGAACAGGTTTGAGAAACATTGATTCGAGGGTACTTAATTGTGTTTTCTTTCACTCTTTTTTATTTTTATTTCATTTTCAGAACTGAAACAAACTAAAAATGAATGGGAGTCTATGGGAGATCCTGTAAGCTATATCTAGTAAAAGAATTTTCAGCGAAAAATGTGTGATCTGTGATCTTTATTTATTTATTTGTTTGTTTGTTTGTTTGTTTGTTTGTTTATTTATTCATTCATTCATTCATTCATTTATGAGTGAGTGCGTGAGTGAGTGAGTTACAACGCAAGGTTACTGTCAAAGCCAATCCTATAGTTGCGTTTGATCTGACGTAACACCGACGCAACGCTGCTGAAAAGACCACTTCCGTGCTAGAGCGCCGGGTGTGTAACTGCAGTAAACATGAACAAACACATTCATGACGGAAAGTGTTCCAGTAGCTAAATACTTGCACGTATCACAGCATCGGCGAGGATAAGGAGCTGCGCAAAAGTGAAAGCAAACGATGTCTAAACCTAAATTAGTTGTGTTTGACCTTGGTAAGTCTTTTAATTCTGTTCAGACAACTAATCCCTGCATATAGCAATGAAACCTCGCTTGTAACTTCACCTTGTCGCTCTTTCAAGAAATAGTTTTGAATGACAAATACCTAAACAAAACAAAATATTCTAAATATATATAATTATTCATTCACAATATTTTATTTCCAAAGTTGCGATAGCATACCTCTTGGTTTTGTGTAGGACGTTTTTGCGTCATACGCAAGAAGGCAACTTTAAAACCTAAACGTAAAGCATGTCATGGAAGTAGTCGACTGATTAAGATGTCAGAACGATTTTGTCTTTTCTAAGATCTGGCAGTATTGTACAACATGTTCTGAGATCAGGAAGGAATGATTGTCCCTTTGCTGAACTATAAAGCATTATGGAAAACTTCTTTATTTTAAATATTCAAATATTTCTGACAGTGAGAGATTTTGGGAGCAGGTGCTGCATAACGACCATTCTAAATGACATTTCGTAGGCAGCTAGTCCCACACGGAAATTAATGTTGCATTTCAATAATGTTACAATTTATAATGTTACAGACTTATAAAGCAGACTTGATAATTTTTCATGTAAAATTCTCTTGGATTTTGAAAGCATTTTAATGTCATTACACTTTTGACTCCTAAGAAATCATACATCATACCAGAGCCATTATCTCTCATTCTTGCCTTCAGAGTTTATATTGCACTTAAAATAGCAAGAGATATGAAGAGATAATGGAATGGAGAAATGGAATCAATCTTGGTAATGAATGAATGGGGCTGCATGGTAGCTCAGTGGTTAGCACTGTGGCTCACAGCAAGAAGGTCCTGGGTTCGAATTTCAGCTGTCCCAGGCCCTTTCTGTGTGAAGTTTGCATGTACTGCATGTGTTTAGCTGGGTGCTCCGGTTTCCTCCTATCATCAAAGACATGTATGTTAGGGTTAATAATTCTGTCAGTGCCCTTGACCAAGACACTGGAAAAAGAACTGGAGTTGGTCCCTGGGCACTGCACTGCTGTTGCTCACTGCACCTAGCTACTACAGTGTTTATTTGCTCTCTGCTCCTAGTGTGTGTAAAGGATGGGTTAAATGCAGACGATGAAATTCCCCACGGGGTATCAGTAAATGTAATTCTTCTTCAAGTTACTGTAATGCCACACATTTTTCATTTAAAACATAGCAGAGTCAGAAAAAGAAAGATTACTTAAAACAAAAGTAATTTTATTGATGTTTATTGGTAGCTAGGTTGTGGCAAACATGACACGATGCGACAGTATATATCACCATCTAGGTTTGCTTTTATGGTTCTTTTAATAATATCCTTTCAGGGTTCAGTTGGTTCAAATTTAATTTTGTTAAAAAATGTTCACATGAGAAAACTTCACCACTGTATAATTTAGGTTCTCGTAGTCAGTAACTGAAAGTGCATCTGACTCAGGAGCTCTGACATGATGTTATGTGGCTAGCTCAGATGCAGGCCTTTCCTAATTGTCCTTTGTCTGATGCAAGACACGTTACAGATTGACAGTTGACTGTATAACAAAACACATCACATGTGTGAATCATAGAAGTCTATCACAATGTTCTTCCTTATTTCCTCCTTCCTCCTTGTCTTAGATTACACCCTGTGGCCTTTTTGGGTGGATACCCATGTTGACCCACCTTTTCACAAAGATAAAAGGTACAGAGTGATTAATGATTTCTTAATATGTGTGAAGAGTCCTTGGAGAGTTTCCTTGTTGTAGGCCCTCGAAATTTCTTACTTTGTTTCATTCTCTTTTTTGACGTGTCTTTATTTTTAGTGGCATGGTGGTGGACTCAAGAAATGGCAAAATCTCTTTGTATAATGACACAGTGGAGACACTGAAATCTCTCCATGAGCAGGACATTAAAATTGGCATTGCATCACGGTCAGTCCATGTAAAATGTTCTTTTGTTTTTGTTTTGTTTTTTCTCTTATTTTATGCTTATGGTTTTGTTGAGGTAAAGATCAGTTACATACATTATTAAATCATATATGCTGTACCAGTTCTCAGTAGTGCTGGGTGATACAGCAAAAATGTACTCATACTGACATAATGCCAGTACTACACATAATGTAAGCATAAGTATATACTGTGTGAAGCATTAACTGAAATTGAATGCTCTTTCAGCTGTCTTTAAATGAAACAAAATACAACACACAATCATGCCATTCCTCATGCAATGAAAAGGGATAATGCTAGTGGAAATGCCTGAGTTAAAATGAAAATATATTGAGACGTGGACTTGTGGTCTTATTACACAGCCCTGTTTCTGAACCTAATCATGCTCTTATTTCTCAGTCTTTTAAATTTGGTTTTGTGAGACATAAGGCTGCTTTAGTAGGGAGGGCAAAAAGTGTATTAAGAAAGTGACAGAGAGTGTTCACGGTGAATCACTGAAGGTCAAAAAGGGACTAGGCATGTAGGTGAAACTGGCTAACAGTATTTACAGACACCAGTGAAAACGACTTTTTTTTTTTTTATCATATTCAACTCCACCCTGTAATTGAAATGGTGAAAAGAGGTGTTCTTCTCATGGTCATTCTTCTGAGCCTTACAGACTTTTCCATATCTCCTCAGCACTGGTGAAGTGGATGGAGCCAATCAGCTACTATCACTCTTCAATCTCAATCAGTATATCTCCTTCAAAGAGATATACCCTGGGAGTAAGGTCACACACTTTAACAGGTAATTGAGAATTTGCAAAATGACTTAATGTTCGTTGCACTAGTGGTACTCACACAAACTGTGCGTGTGTGAATGGGAATGTGCGTGAGAGTTGGTACCGGCCTGTATGTCTTTGTGCATTTGTGCAAACGAGAGTGAGAGAGAATGAAAGTTATTGTGACACACTGTGGTCAGAGTGGTTTAAAGTGTTGTGTTATCTGAATGTAGGTTGAAAGCAGACAGTGGAGTTCAGTTCAGTGACATGATGTTCTTTGACGATGAGCAGAGGAACATCACAGACGTTGGACGACTCGGTACGGGACCTTGTCTTCAGAACTAAGCATTCCTACAGGGTCGTGTAAATTATTTCAGGCAATTAGATCAGACTGAGATTATTTTGTCGTCATTCCATGACCAGAGAATTTGAATGTATGGATGTACATTCATACTGTCTCAAGTCATACTGATTACAGCAGAAAAACGAACTCTTGTTCATCATCGATGTTTTAGTATAGGGGACAGTCAGACAACTTAAATGGCCAGGGATTGACTAAGATATTTGTGATGCACCAATCCAAGAGCATGTGCTTATGCCTCTCCAAAGTTTTCTCCTGAAAGCGTCTGAAAGATCTTTTACATGGTGCTACTTTACTGACAAAACTTGGATGTGCAAAAAATGAGATGTGAGTTCCTGAGCTTGTAGTTTTTGTACAAATTAAATAACATCACAGTGTATATATACCTTGCATTAACACCGTGGTTACACACAACGGAAAAAATTATGTGCTGGAAGCTGAAAAACCCTGAGTACGTCCCATGAATAAACAACTCCTACACACAAACAGTGTTGTCAGTAACATGGGACCACGTTCAAATCAGTCTTTAAATAACATCATCTTTCTTTTCTAGGTGTGCACTGTGTCTTAGTACCCAGAGGGCTCACATCTAAATTGGTATATGAAGAACTACAGCGGTTCGGCAAGAAACCTCTGTCCTAAAGCGCCGCTCTCCCCCTACCAGCTTAATCCAGTGAACCGCTGCAGTGCTGATTTCATACAGTGGAGAGCAGTGTGGGGCTGCCATATTTTTTAACCACGACTTCATGTTAAATACAGTACCATGATGGGGAATTTGACATTTTAACCGTCAAAAGTAAAATTTCTGGTACTATGTTAATCTTAACAGAAAGAGAGCTGTATACTGTCTTATACACAACTATATTTAAAATTACAGTGTATATTTTTAAGTGCTTAAAGCACAGCTTTTATAGGAACATTTTTATTTTATCATCATACTGATTGTGGACTATAGGACTAAATGTTTGTAGGTGTTTGAATTGGTCGTGTACTCTGCACAGTCTGAATTGCGTATGTATCTCTGAATGCCAGTCTGAGCTTATGTGAAGCTCTGTAATGACTGTGTTTACATGGTAACTTGTGTAAGTGTGTTGATTAGGATATGGATACACTTTGAAGCATAAAGACTCTGATACCTCTGAGATGTTACAGAAAATGCACAACTAATGTTACCGAAAATCTTTTTCAAGTTATCTTTTATCATTAAAATATAAATTCACTGTTGCATCCTCACTTTATAACCAAAACAGACCAGCAAAACAAAAGCAGCTCTTGGCAAAACAGCCAAGCATTTTATTCATACAAACAAAATGAACAACAATGCAGTTCATGGGAAAAAGAAAAAAAAACAATCCATGGTCAAACTGGTGACGTAATTCAAATAAATTATGTGTTCCCAACTAAGACGAAGAAAAGAGAAGAAAATCCTCTGAGAGAGAAAAACCTCAAAATCCCACTGCTGTGTAATTTTTTTCCACAGTGAATAAAATCCTTCTTAGAAAGGACACTCACAACTCATATGTCAGGGGCTCTCTCTTAAACCATATTAAACGAATGGACTTGTTAGCAGCATAAGGACAGCTTATACCAAACATAATAGCTGACTTGGTTTGCAGTGCAGCTAGCACTGGGTTCAGAAGTAATGTAACCCTCTGCTAACCATCAAAAATACCACTCTAAAATGAATTCAGTTTCGGGCAGTTCCAAAAAAATGAGTAGGTGAGGAGCCACCCTTTCTTCACAGTCTCTCCAACCAAATTGAGTTTGGTTAGGATTTATTTTGGCAATCGCAGAGGGAGTCCTAAAAAACCGACTTCAACTGAAATTACTTCCATGAATTGAACTTAGTAAAAAAAAACAAAAAAAAAAAACGAGGCCTTGCAGGGAAGAAAAGGACAGAAGACTTAGAGAACAGCAGACTCATTGCTTTTCTTCCATTCTCAGACAAATTTATGGACTTCAGCGAGGGGAGTTGCAGTAATCAATTTTTTTTTTAATTCAGCAAGTAATGTAATTCTGGTTAAAGTCATTCTAATTTTAGTCGCACCATTATTTTTTTTTAATTAAAGGTAGTCCCAGTAGTCAAAACAAACAATCGTGTTACATGAATGTTTGTGTTGTCTTATTGATCTACGCCATGACTGTAAGGGCCACTGTAGCTCTTTAGTCATAGTCTACAGACATGGGATTCTGTGAGAGAAGATGTGAATATTGTAAATGGATGGTTCAGGAAAAACCCCTCACAGTTTGGTTAGAGCAGTAGGAAATATATATGCCACACTCACCACATGCAAATATGAGGAGATCAGGAGCATGCAAATATCTTGGCAAACTGTCAAAGGCTTGTTACTATAAACTGTGGCTCAGCTGACCTTTCACTAAGTTTTTAATTTTGCTGCAGGGATTTTACTTAAAAGGTTCAAGTGGATATTAAAGCTCTTGTATTCTCTACTATTCAGTTTCTGAATTTTTTCATGTCATTACTAAGACATAGCATACTTCTCATAATCTCATTTTATTGCTCTGCAATAAGCACCAAATGCCACATTTTGGACACATTTTCAGATTTACGCCGTGTAGGTAGAGAAACATTGTAGGAGGATAGTGCAAGTTTATGGAGGAGGCAGTGTTGTTTTTCAGACCAAGGACAGCCTGATTTAGCTAGCTATTCCCAGAATGTTTAAAGATATGAGATATCCACAGACGAAGGAACCATATTCGCTAGAGCTAATACAGGTTTCACTCGTACACATGCCGAAAAGACACTTCATTCAGCCCATTTCTGAGATAATGACTAAATGGCATAAATCCTGCATTTCTCACTCATGAAACTACAGCTGGGTGTCAGTCTAATGAACTCTTGGCAGTTTAGACACAACCGCTGAATCAAAATAGTCTTTTCACTCTCTCTCTCTCTCTCTCTCTCTCTCTCTCTCTCTCTCTCCATCTCTCTCTCTCTCTCTCTCTCTCTCTTCTTGTTTACAACTGCAGCCAGTGAAATGAGGTTACTCATCCCATGTAATTGTTGGCACTCTTTGTAACAGATCTTGGGTTTGACTTGACATTTGACTGTGTACCATATCAGTACAGAATAGAATCAGTTCCTGCAGATTTGACAACGGAACATTCATCTCAAAATTCCATTTGAGGTCTGCAACAAGTCCAGGTCATTCAGATGAAGTGACGTTGCTGCCAAGTTCACAGAATCATTCTGAGACAGGTACATAATCCTGGTATGCTGAGACAAGGGGTGAACTGTAGTTATGATGGAATAAACCTGTTCAGAGCAACGAGTGTCTAGATACAGTATGACATTCAACTTGTCTGAGTCAATAGACTCAAGCCACTAATACCAACTCCTGTCTCTGTCATTAGCAGAATCACTCAACAACAATTTCTCAGTTATTTTATTATTGAATGTGTGTCCATTTGATCTGGTTCTTGTTGCTTTTAGCTGAAAGGAGTTGTGGTTATCCTCTGTTACAGCTCACTTGTAATGAGGACTAATGAGTAGTACAGTCCAAGATGTTGTTTTGCACACCCGTTGTGTCTTGCCGTTATCTGTGTGTTTGTGGCCCACCTGCGGACTGGAATGATTCTTGCCGTGATTTTTAAATCTTAATCATTAATAATGTAATAATGTGTTTGGATGTGTTTTTTTTAGTCACCCCATGCTTGGTAAGATCTAAACACTGGTGGGGGAAATCCCAGCAAGGCAGCTGTTTCTGAGACATTTGCAATAACGCACTCTGCACAATAACATAGTCAAAGTCTCTTAGGTCATTTTTTTCCCCTGCCTACTTATATGTTCACTTCAAAAGTAAGTGGATCCTTCAATGCACATGTTCTTGCTTCATGCAACAAGTCACAGTCACATGACTCGCTGCCTGTAGAAACAACCCGTTTTTGTGAACAGCGTGATATACCAAATAATCTGGCCACAGAGTGTGTAACCACTGCATAGAGAAATTTCACTGTACTTTTCCTGTGATCTTGACACTGCCATGAGAAACACTTAACAGAAAGTACCCGAGAGACTCGTTCGGTTAAAAAAAAAAAAGACTTTCTCCCCACAGGTGAACTTCTCTTTGTCACTGTATCACTCTACATCTCTCTTTTTAACGACTGTTTCATCTCTCACCCATTAACGGTATTTCATTCTTTCATTTTCATTCTCTCTTTCACCTCTAGTTTGTCCTCCTCTAAGGCTACACACAATTTCCTTGCTTCATTTTTCCCTTCACTGCTCTAAAGATTCTATACGGGACTTGATTTTGGAAACTCGCATGTTAATTAAAAAGTTGATGATTTAATTTCTCTGGTGGGCACACAGAAGCAAAACGAACTAGATGGTATGCTGAGCTACAACATCATCTTGTTACAAGGAGATAACAATGATTAGAGATAGGAGTTCTGAAGTATATTTTTAAAAGGCACTTTCAAGTAAAAATGAAGAAAATGATATGAATGCATTTGATAGTGAGCAAAGATGATAGTATGAATATTTTTTAGCCATTAAGTTGGAGTTTCCATGCATTTCATTAAAAAAGGTACACTGAAGTTAAGAGAATGTTTTTAAAGAGCAAGATTCTGATAAAGCAATGCTTTAATCCTTTATCACAGGCCAGTTATAGGCTATTCATAAACTGGTTCTTATCTGCACCAACCAGCACAGCACAGCCTCAAAGCTCACTCAGTTTTACGAAGCCCTCTGTTTGATTTGTGTTCATAAAATTACCTGAGAACAAATGTGCTGTATGTTCAAATATGGAAGAATGTTTCATGACTAATTTTTCTTCTTCTTCTTCTTCTTCTTCTTCTTCTTCTTCTTCTTTTCTGAAATTCAGAGTTAAAAGATTTTATTTTTAAAAAAGATGACAGATTGATTTCATTTAACTGAAACAATGGTTCCTCCACAACATATCCATCACACAGCAAAAATGCGGATTTTATTAGCTGTGTGTGATGACAGCTATAATGCTGACCTACTAGCTTAAACATACAAAAGTTCGATCACACATTTATAAATCTCAACATTCCGTCTACCTCATCATCTCTGATATTCCCAAGAGGTTGATTTAAGTCCATTTTTTCAGTATCTGTGAAGGTTTATGACTTTTTAAACGTAGTGGGGTTCATGCACTAGTGTGACTTTGGAAAAAACCTCTGTGTCAATAATATTTACATTTCATCTGAGAGTCACAAATGTGAACAAATATTTGACAGCAAACACAACTCAGATTTGTTTACTACATCAACAAATATGCAGCATTTGTCTCATCCTGTGTACATCACATCATTTTGGTGTTGTTTTTCCATAGCCGTTTGGGTTGAATAAATCCATATGAGTTCAGTTCCCTTTTATAACAGATGAGAGGCAGTAGTTGCTAGAGCACAACCAAAAACAGAGCAGCAATCAGTCGCTGCATCTTTAGGATTCCATTTTCATTCCACACAGCTTTATCTGACAGCGGGGAAAAAAAAGGCTCTTTAAAATAGGGATGTATGATAAATTAGTAAGGTACAAAGTGCTCTTCGGATGCACAGCCTATTCAGAAACTGGTCCGTGAATAAGGAGAGAGGAGGTTGGATACTATTCACTGTTCCTTCAGTCTGCTATATTCAAACACTATTGATCACTGCACACACCCAACAGAATTTTGCTGATCTTAATTGCCAGCCAAGCAAATTAGTCCCCAGAGTAAATATAACTTGACCACACTTGTTGTGCTTATGTAAGAACTACTTTTAGTTACTGATATTGAAGGAACTATTTTGTGTTGTGTGATACTATTGATATGCAGTGTTGAGGCCACACATTGATATGTTGACTGATATACAGAAAGTAGACCATGTAATGATTGAGTGAACGAGACATAGTAAAGTCAAAGCCAACATTATTTCTGTGTCCTGTATGTTGTGTAAGTGTAAAAACACAATAACACTCAATGGTAATATTTTGCCAACATGTGCTGGTTTGATAACAGCAGCTACTGAGGTAATTGCATAAACATATTGGCTTAAATACTTGCAGCTAATTAAAATTCATTAAAAGCTGACTGATGCTCTGTTATTCTTAGCTTACAACTAAAGATGCAATGATTTGTGGTAGTTTGTTGAGGCTAGCCACGTGAACATTGCATTAATGAAGGAAGTCTGTGACAGGGTTTACTTAATTTACACTATGTTCACGTGCATGTCAAAATTGTCATAATTACATTTCTCAACCAGGAAAGATCTTTCATGCTAGCTTTCATGCCATGGCAACAAGCTTAAAACTCAGGAAAATAGACTTCTCCTTCTGGATCTTTCAAAGGAAAAAAAATATAATAATAACAACTAATGAGACTATCAAAGGTCAATAAGAATGCAGTTCTAAAATATAAAACCATTTCGTGTGATGAGCTCTACACATTACTAGAAAACATGCTTTTATATTTATATCCTACTTCAAGTCTGTAGTTTTTGTTGCCAAGCATATAATATCTGGTTAAAGAAATTAATTGAAAAAAAACACCTGCTAGCTAAACTAGGTAGCACAAACGTTAGTTATTTAGCACGTAGCCGAACAGGTATTATAAACCAAAGTAAACTGCATCAAATAGCCAGCAAATAACAGTTACATAAATCCTTTATTTTACAGTTGATAATCTTATAACACACAAACAATTGTACATGACTTGTTATTTCTTGAAGGCTTGTTGAATTATGTTTATCACTACGTACACCATTAGCTGAACTGACCCAAGTTTTGATTTCATTATACATACATGCTCATACGCCCTCTGTCTTAATGAAGATAGGTCTGTTCCTGCTCACTGCCATGCCATCAGACACCAGGAAATTCCAGCTACTGTCTGGATGAGGCAATGATCATCCAAGTACTTTGCTGTGCTTATATATATACACACACACACACACACACACACATACATACATATATATGTATGTATGTGTGTATATATATGTGTGTGTGTATATATATACATACACATACATACACATTATATGTGTTAAACAACATATTAATATGTAAGATAAATAGTAAGGTGAGATGTAGCCAGAACCAAACTGAAGAAGATAGCTGCCCTTTTAATTGTACAGTTACAATTTGCACACAGGACCCATGTAATGGAGGCTATCTTGCTATATTTTACCTAGTTTGCTCTCTTTATTCATCTACATTTTGCAAGAACGGGTATTATTGAATGAATGTGAAATATTTGGTGATGATCAATAGTGGCAATCAGCTCATAGTATTCTTGCTCATAGCACGTGCCATAAAGTTCAAGAGCATGAAAATCTTGAGACTGAAGCTCTAACAGGTCAGCTCATAATTATGGTAACTCTGACATGATGTGAACATTACATTAGCTAATTATGGTTTCAGGTACAGGGCTAGGGGAAGGTTGAGAGGGATAACATTTGCCTTTGAGATCTGTACACAGGGGAGAAAAAAAATTTTAAAAAAAGGGTGTAAGACTTATTTACAGTTTTGAGAATGGTGGCGTCAGAGAACTGATTAAATTTAAAGTGTTGAAAGAAAGTCATGTGATGGGGTGGGGTGGGGATATTTGCCTTCAAGGTCTTTACACAGTGGGAAAAATGTCATGTTTCAGCACATTATTGATTGTAATTAGATTATTTTCTCCTTTAGATGAAAGAGGCTAATAATAGTAGGAGAAACCACATTTCCCACTAGAATAACTGCACAATGGCTTCTTTTTACTGTCACTGCATGTAGCATTGACAGGAGCAGCAGTCGCATTTTCAGACTTGTCTCTCCAGTTTTCCCACACTGATTCTGGCAAATCATATTTTCTTGCTTTATTTCATACAGGGCTTTACAGGACGATACATCTCAAAAAATGTTATTTTCCTGTCAGTGAAAAAAAAAAAAAAGAACATTCCAGTGGTAAACAAGAGGTTTTATTTCCATATAGTAACACAGACTGTGATCTTAAACAAAGTTATGTTTTTTCTTTGTTTTGTTTTTGTTTTGTTTTTGTTTGTTTTTTTCATTTTTTCCCATCATGACACTTCAGAGGACAGCGATATTTGCATGCGAAGGAACACACAACTCTCGTTCTCGTCTACAGTAAGAGAACAATGATACGTTCACTAAAAGAAAAACAACACATTGTCTCAAGGATTCAGTTGCATAGTGTTCCATTGGTGGACCAGTGTAGAAACCATGGTACTGGCTATGGTATGGCTTCCTATGCTATGAGGGTGCTTACTGGTGAGAGGCATAGCGGCAGTTCTCTGAAGCATTTGGCCTTGTGGGAATAAAAATAATTTTTTTCCTCAATATCTTTCTGTCATGCAAAAAATGTGTCTTTTTTTTTGTTGTTGTGTTTTTGTCTTTGTGGTCTGCTGTAGAAAAATTTGCCACTTACTCTAACACCCCATCAAACTGTTTTAACTGAAATTTGGTCGCCACCAAGAGCTGTGGAAGGAAATTCTCTTATTAATACATAATCATCAATATTAAAATGTCAGAAATTGTGCATTTTTTATGAGGCCTATTTTCCAACAATGCAGCTTGCA
The DNA here is from genome assembly GCF_902362185.1 of Chanos chanos. Taxonomy (NCBI): domain Eukaryota; kingdom Metazoa; phylum Chordata; class Actinopteri; order Gonorynchiformes; family Chanidae; genus Chanos; species Chanos chanos. The sequence continues at coordinate 11,307,881 of NC_044504.1, read as the reverse complement.
GGGCTTCGAATCAATATTTTAATAATACAATGTTTCATAACTTTGGCTTGGAATGCCTAAGTGAATTATTCACGTTACTGTAACAGGAGAGTGCTAAAAGTGACAGTTCTTGGACCACTTACTGTGTGTTCTCTACCTCTTAGGAGTGTATGTGTGTCTGTGTCTGTTTGTGTGTGTGTGTGCGTATACAGGTATGCAATGTGTATTAGAGTTTATAAGTTTGCGTAAGTGAGGGTAGCTCTTGGACCACTGGCTGTGCTATGCCATGATAGGTTTACTCATATAAAAGCAGGAGCAGACTACACAGTTCACATTTTCTGGAGTTGTGCTCATTGGTTTCCTCAGATCTTATTGCTTTTGAAATACCATGACGTGCTTTCCTCTGTTTTCTCACATGTTCCCTTTCTCTTTTGCACATTCTTTCACTACCTCTGTAGATTTCTCATTCAAACCATGTTTTCTTGTTCCTCTGTATGGTTCTCTTTCTTAAGTGGATTCCTTTCTGTTTGCCTCTCTCTTCCCTCTGGTGTCTCTTCTTCTCTCTTCTCCCCCTCACCTTCATCTTCATCATTCTCCTCTCCTTTTACTGCATCTCCTTCTTCTGGGTCATCATCCCCTCTCTCTCGTTCTTTTGCTTCTACTGCTTTCCCCTCATCTCTTTCTACCACCCCTTCCTCTTTCATTTGACCATTATCTACTGCTTTACCCCCTTCTTTGTCCTGTTCCTTCCCTTTAAAGATGTCCAGTAACCAATGGAACTTTGGTCCCCAGTCCTCTATAGCTCCTGTGTCTTTTTCTGTCTCTCTCTCCTCCTCACTCTCCAGCGAACTGAGCGAGCTTGCTCTGGAGCCTCCACCCTCCAGCCCGTACGTCTGCAACGAATCGTACGGGGGCTGTAGAGGGTCAAAGGTCACCTGAGCTAGACGATGTTCCAGAAAATCTCCCATCCTATGGGTCAGTGGGCTAGCCCCTCCCCTTCCAGACACACCCTCATTTCCCAAGCCCCACCCATTTCCATATCCCACAACAGTCCCAGGAAGTTGCACCAGCAGCTGCGGGGCAAAATTTCTCCCTGGCAAAGCATACATTCCCCGTAGACCCGACGCCTCTGGGTATAAAGAAGCAGTCCCAGTCAAAGGTATCCCTCCACTGCCTCGGAGAAGAGTTCCCTCCATTGTCCGGAATGGAACCTCCTGTGGCTTGAACATTGTTTGGCTCGTGTTAATTTGAGAGCTATGGTCTGAGTTTTTCTCAGAACCTTGCAGGGTTCTGAAACCACTGGTGGTTGAAATAGTCGCTCTTGTGTTGATGCACTGTGGAGATGTCCCATGCTGGTCAGTCGAAGAGTTGCAGCTACTGGCAGTCTCTGAACACTTTGGAATTACACCATGCTCTGACAACAAAGACTAGAAAACAGGCAGAGAATTAAACTTCAAAAAAGTTTCACAGATGAAAATAGCATATACAGAAGTCATCCAAACTAACATTGGTCAAATATCCATAAAGAAAGTTGTCAGTCTTGCACAATCAGACTGGTTTCTAAACTACTCTCATTTTCTATTAGCAATTTTAGTTATAAAATGCTGTTTAGTTATAAAATGTCATCACAGTTATCCTACTGAAGTTTTCCACAGGTGCTAAAACAAAACCAAAATAGCTCTCAATGTACAAAAAGAAAGAAAAAAAAGTTCACAATCAAGATAACAGAATACAAATTGGTGTTTTGTTACTTACGTTATCCTGACTCAATGTCTGACAGTCAGAGTTGACCTCACTACCTCCTTCACTCTCTTTAAGATTACTGTCCACAGACCCATCCACAGCCTTATTCACAGATCCGAGATGAGTCCCAGAAGGTGCTGCCGACCCTGAGGAGCTGGTACTGGGCTCCAACAAGCCAATGTTGGCCTGGCTGTGGTTGCCAGGGAGATCATAAACGAGTTTGGCAAGGTCTAATCGGGCTTCAAATGGACTGTGTCTGTTTTTCGTGGCGGGGAGGGTATGGATGCTGTAGCAGAATCGGCCATAGAGAGGCGCGGAGCCGGGACGGCACGGGTCAAGACCCTGGGTTTGGCCCCAGATGTATGTTCTGCCGCCATCCAAATTCTCCTGCGAATGCCTGCGAACCACAGATGGTGTACATCTCACTGCCAGGCTAGGAGTATATGATTAAAAAAAAAAACACCGCCCGATGAGATAATACCCTAGTGATTAATTGGAGTTTATTAATGTCGATAAAAAAAGGTTGAGAGAGATAAGAATCTGGATGCTGTCTATGCTTGTGAATCTTTAGATAATTTGTCCGCTCAGTAATTCACTGATGATTCAGACCTGGTATAATCACACCTGACAAGACTAAAAAGTAAAGCTACCTCAAACAGACCTTTTCATATGAGTCTGACCGAGGTCTATGCCTCCGGCAAAAACAGTCAGTCAAACTGACCGACACAGTGTATAATACTCACGGGTCACAGGCTGTTATTCTCTCTTTATCATATTCTCACACACACACACACACACACACACACACACTCTCTCACACACACACACACACACTCACAGAACATTTGGCGCTACCATATGTAAATTCTTACTCACGTGTTCCTGCTGTCCAGCAGCCGCAGTGGCCTGCATGTGCTCTGGGGGGCGCTCTTCAGCGCAGCAATGTCAAAGGCAGCTGTGTCAGCCTCGCCCCCTCCCTCATCATCGTAGGTAATGATGTTCTCTCGGATCTCATCATCATCCATAGGTGAGAGGGCATCTCTCTTTTGCCTTCGCAATGACAGCAAGAGTGCAACTACCACTGGCAAAAAGCAATAAAGACATAGTGAGTAAGGAAAATGATTACTAAATGCCATACAATGCCCACAGCATCCATCAGCTGTAAGAGCAATGTGTAGTCATGAGTGCACTGCAGAAATAACCACAGCCAAACACGTTCATTAACAATGAGCCAACAGAGCAGAAAAATCTGGATGCGTTGGCAGGCAAAGATGAATAAACAAAAGAGACAGAGAAGGGAAAAAAATGGACATTTTTACGACATAAAGAGTAAAAGCATTTTAAAAATAATGACAGACACACATAAAACAGTCATTAAGCCAAATAATATTTACAAGAAGACAGTTACGTAGAGTATTTGGTATCCTGTTTTCATTGAGAAGACTGACCTAAAAGGGTCGCGGTACAGGCCAGTACGGCTAGCATGGCGGCTGAGCTGAATCCAAAGAGTGCGGACGCACTGGGCAGTGGCACACACACGCTGTGCCGTTCCCAATCCATCAGAGGTTCTTCTTCATCTTTCTCATCACGACCGTCTCTGTTCTTCTGTCTCCTCCTCTCTTCCACCCACATTCCTCCTTTCTGGCACGGACATATCGCCACGGTAACAGTTCCTGTGCTGCTCAGCCCAGATGCCCCGTCCCGAAGGATTATGGGTACTCTCGCTGTCAGCAAAGAGGACGAAGAAGCGAAGCGATGGAGAGGCTTTGGGGACGACAGAAGCACCAGACTGGCCGTGTCATCTAGGGGGAAGCAAAGCATAAAAATGAAAGGTATCTGCCAGATGCCTGACAAATTTTGAAGGTGACCAATATTTTTCAGTTTCCACCAAGCCACAGAGCGATGGAAAGAAATGTGTTATACATATAGAGATAAATGGGCCAGCTGAAATGGGTGGACAGAATGTATGATCAAGGCAGATGAAACTGAGAGAATGATGGTGAACATAGGGGTAGGGGAATGAGGACTTAGAGAACAGAGCTTCAAAGGGAGAATAGATGGGGAAAATTGATGGAGATGGAAACAGGGGTGGAAAGAACAGATAGAGGTTAAAAGGAGGAGATGACATGTCAACCCACCTCCTCTCTCTCTGATGGTGAAGTTGAGAGCTGTGTTGGACTCTGCAGAAATGCTGAAATAAACTGGAGAGTCATTGGCCCCTTGGTCCTTATCGACTGCCCGGAGCACTTGCACTACCTACAGGGAAATATATGGGGGGACAGCTTACTGTGCCACACAGGACTGGATCTCATTTTAGATACACTTTCAGCTCTGATATTTCTTCTGGTTCCTGTTTATACTCGTGTAATGGGATATGGTTCTGCCAGCATAATTTTTAAAAAGTGGAATGGTTACAATGGTAGATTTATAGAATAAGGTTCTGCAGACATAGACACACTCAATTACAAACCACACAAGTGTTTAAAAAAAAGTTATTCACTGTACAGTAAAGAATCAGGAAAAGACTTACTTCACTGATCTGAAGTGAATTAAATTACAGCCATGTTAATTTATCTAACACCTTTATGGTGACTGACTTAAAATCATTACAGTCTGTATCAGAGTTAACATGCTTCTGTAGCAAGCTTGAGTTTAAGTGCCTTATTCAGGGGCCAACAGCACTCTAGTTAGTCTGCCAATTCCCTTACCACTACAAAATTACTACCCATTCATTTCACGTTATCCATAACAGGACAGTTTCTGTCCAAAAGGGTTTAGTAACTGAGGAGACATTAAGGGCAGGAACAGGATCAGGGTGAGTTAGTAAGGGTAAGTGTTTAAAACCAACCTGGCCAGAGGTGCTGGAGTCACATACAGCCGTGCTATACTCTCTGTCCAGCTCAGGGGCATTGTCATTCACATCCAGAGTCTCTATGGCAACAGCTACCCGGGTAACTTGGCTGGGACTGTCTAAGAGAAATGGGAAAACATAGACAGGTGTATAATGGAAGTAATCAGAACTGTAAGTTCTACAAATACGAATCTTTAAAGCAGAAAAATATACTTCCTACAACAAGTAGTATGTCTGAATGATAATGACCTAAAAAAACGTTTCTGTGTTACTCATTGGAACATGATCAATGGCTGGCTTTCAAGTTGTTAATTTATTCTGTGACATTTTCTGTTTTTTCCCCAGCTTTTCTAATATCGTTCCATAATCTTGGTGCTAAAATGGTGAGGTCAATGTGAGAGCAACGTCAGTCTCTCACAAAGGTCATCGTTAATGAAACGCCTTGTCCTGTGGTTGTCAGTTAGCTGTTACCTCGTTGCGTGGCGATGATGGTGATATTATGCCACTGCTCACGTTCACGATCCAATTCCATTGCCGTGGTGATAAGACCATTGTCAGGGGCGATACGGAACAGCGCCTCTGGGTCTGACTCAGGGTCAATTGAGTACCTGATTAAAGAGAGAGAGAAGGAAAAGAAGACCAAAGGGACGTATTGACAAGAGGGTGAGAACAGTGACCAACCGATTGAAGGAATAAGAAAATGAGGGAAATGAGTGATGGGAAGTTGAGAAAGGGTAATTAAAAGAGGTCTGTGCTTTTAATTGTGCATGCTCATTCAAGATGTCAGCGCCATGATAAAATGTTAGTGAGTCAGCAACTGACTAAGAAGTTGAAGTCTGAAATGTATCACAGAGGAAGTGAGTAAGCAAATGATCTGAGATGTACCAAAAGTTTTGTTTTTAGTCTGTGCGTTTTTGTCCATTTGTGTAAGTGTGTTTTGGTGTATTAGTATGTGAGTGTATGTAGGTATGTGTGGTTTGCATGTGTGTGTTTTTGTGTGCATGCACGTGTACTTTTTATGTCTTTTGTGTGTGTTAGCATATGTGGATCTGTATACGTGAATGTTCCAGGGTCTGTGTAAACAAAAGAAAAAAAATTTTTAAAAAAAATGATGCTATCCATTATCTCGGGGCAATGACTCATGAATGAAATGATTTCAATACAACCAAGAAAACAGCAAATTAGAGCACAAGGTCTTCATCCTATTTACCATGACAACCATTTAAAAAAAAGACCAGCATCCCACAGAGCAACAGTGAAGTACGCCTTTCTGAGCTGATCCCGTCGGATAACAGAGCCAGTACCTGATGTTGTTGCTCAGTCCCGTGTCTGGGTCTACTGCAGCCACACGACCGACCACACAGGCGGGGGGGCAGTTCTCCGTCACATCCAGACGGTACCGGGAGCGTGAGAATCGAGGAGGCTCATCCGCATTGAGCACCGTGATCCTTACAGTTGCCCGGTCCTTGAATGGTCCCCTACGCAGGAAGCGGGAGTCCACAAACGGGTTTTGCACTTCCACAGAGAGAGTGTAGGAGCTGCGTCTCTCATAGTCCACCACCTGAGAGAGATGTAAAGCATTTTAGCCTGCGCTTAATACGAGTACACATCTCTAGGGACAGATAGTGATTTCGGTATTTCCAGCAACAGCACAAATAAAGGTATGAGTAGGAATCCTTATCGTTCTGACATCAGAATTTTTTTTTCTTACAGTCATTGTGGTGGTTGCGATAATGTCAGCTGCAGTGGTTGTGTTAAAAATATGGGTAATTTAAGAAATTGTTTTGACCAGAACACTAATAGCTTTTAATAGAGGTGTGCGGTCTTATTTATAATTATACAAACAAAGTGCAGTAGCTGGAGGACTTTTAACTGTGTCATTTAGTGTCTGCTGAATCTTGCAGTCATCACCATTCATTAGTTAGCAAGCGAGAACGGAGAAACCCACAGCTGTTAAGAGTATTCTGTATTTGGTTACCACTGATTATTTAAAATATATACAGCAAGGAAGAGTCAGCTTTGTAAAAATAGAATAAAGAGCTCTGTGGCCAATCCATTTCTCTCAGATATCCTTTCAAAGCGAGGAGCTAACTCATATGTGAGCTGCAGCACAGGTGCAGTAATTCTTGGCTTCGTCCTCACGGTAATGGAAATTTGCATTTCTGTTTTTTCAGGCAATGATGTGCCTTCCCACAGAAAGAGACAGAATTTTAATGTGTAATGTAAGCATGCTGAATAGTTATTGTCCCAGGCTCATTAAAAATTTGGCCAGCGAGGTTGCAATCGGCCAGGTGTGGTCTGAATAGATTACAGAAAAAATAAGCAATAATACTGTCAGTCAATTGTTGGGGAAGCAGAGAATGTTGCAGTTACGGTGTTACAGTAACTGTGCTGTTAATAGAGGTAACAGCAACTGTGAAGCTATGCTGGTACAGTAGTTATGCATACTGTATGTTGTATTGTAGTATTAATACTACTAGTCGATTGTACAAAAGGGAAAAAAAAACAGCTCTTGTCTCTCTCTGTCTCTCTCTCTCTCTGTCTCTTTATCTCTACTTTCACTCCTTATGTATTTCTGTCTTCTTCTTTTTTCCACAAATCCACTTGTTCTCTTTGTCTGATTGTTTTCTTTCTCACACAGGGATTCTGAACTCTCTGTAACTTATTCCTTTTGTCCCTCTTTGTGACCTGCACTCATTTATGCTCTTCAGCATAGAACTCTGGCCTTTTACCTAATACCCGCAAATTCTGTTCTCAGAAATATTTTTTACTGAGGAATTAGAATTAGCAGTTAAGCCTTTTACAAAGTACTGCAAGCACACCTACACACACACACACACACACACACACACATGCGCACGTGCACGCACACACACACACACACACACACGCACACATGCACACACACACACACAGCTGTCTTTTTAAGGACTTATCAGGGCAGAAAATAGCTTGCTCTTCATTTTCCGGTTTGCTTATTTCAGTTCAACTGAAAGGTGGAATCTCCACAATTTTCAATTAGTTCCACGTGAATCGTCTGAACAGAGAGGACATTTATGTGAAATGCACAGTTTGTACTGAAACAGACTTGATGTTGACACAAATGAACTTTCCAGTATGTTCTGTGGTGTCATCCCAACAGGCCAACATGTTTACACCAGATTCTGCTGCAACACGCATTGCCTTCTATCTCTCTCACTCTCTCTTCCTCTATCTCTCATCAAATCTTGTATTAGTTTCTGTTTCAGCATCATTGCTGTTGTCATCCTTTATAGCCAACATCATCCCTCATCTCTTCACTCACTTTATTTAATAAAATAACTGCCTCTTGGTTCAGACCAGTTATGTTGAATGTGTCTCCCCCGTCCCCATCCACGATGGTAAACTCTAGCCGGGCGTGTTCTCCTAGATCAGCGTCTGTTGCCGAGAGACGGCCGACCTCAACCCCTGGGAGGGCCAGCTCGGACACAGAGAAAGACCACATGCCTGAAAGAGATGAATGGAAAGAGGAAGAGAGAGGGACAAACAATCAGCCTTGACAAACACACCTCCACCAAACAAAATCACATAGTCTGTCAGCATTGTCGGTTCCGATCAGTTAGAACACAGGAGAAATTCAACCAATATTCCGGATTTAATGAACTCAAGGCCGAATCCTCTTTCTGATCAACCTGATACAGTACTCCGAATGACTAATTAATAATAACTGTTATAATAACAGGAAAGAAAGGAAGAGAGAGAGAGAGAGAGAGAGAGAGAGAGACAGAGAGAGAGTGAGTGTCAGTCTGCCTCCTGAGGGGACACAGATATAACTTGGCAGTGTTTTTAACGGAGCTTGAGTTTATCTCTCTTCTAAGAATTCTGCAGGAAAGAGAGGAGCACTGAGAGAGATATAACAGTAATTCATTTGTCGTCCATCCTGTTTTCAAATAAATCCTAAAATTTCATGCGAAAGCCAGGCAGCAGAGGAGATATTTAGCATCATAAAAAAAAAACACTTCTCTCTCAGAAAACAGCCTGCTACCTAGGAGCAGAACATTATCACTGTTCAAAGAGAGAGGAGAGGAAATATACAATAAGAGAGACAGATTGAAAGAGTTAGAGATATGGTGTGAGAATAGGTGTGAGTGTGTGTGTGTGTATGAGTGAGAGAGAGAAACAGACTGAAAGAGTTAAAGAGAGAAGAGAGAAAAAAGGTGTGTGTGTGTGTGTGTGTATGTGTGTGTGTGTGTGTGAAAGAGAGAAAGAGAGAGGGGGAGAGAAAGAGGGAGAGGAAGAGTGTGGAGAAGAAGGGGCAGGTTCACAGGCAAAGCGGCATATTGTGTGTCTAAGAACGTTATTTTCCGCAGTGATTTGGCAGCGAAGTGAAGCTGAAAGCGCCGAACTTTAGATGAAATATTAATAGAATGGATTAGGGGGGTACAGGAGAAGGAAAAGAGCGATATCAGCCAGTCTAGTTTCTCAGACACCGAGAGACAGTGGTTTATAAAGCCAGGTATTATAGGTTGGTTAAACAGAGCTTTGAGAAAAGAAACAGTGATTATTCACTGCTGCTCGGAATTCACCTTCAGAGTACTGCATTTATTGTGGTGTCATTACCATCGTCACCATTATCATCATCATCATCATCATAAAAATCATCTTATAATGACCTCCATGCCATTCACAATCCTCCTCTTCATCCCTCTCACCAGCTTCAGTAACACATATTTCTGGAAATACTGTTCTGCAATTAACAGATTGAATTTTCTCTCCCTGTGTGATCTGCCTGAACACCTGTTCCCATAATCATCATCTTCATCTTCATCATAATAATTACCATCATTCCGGCAACCAGCATCTTCACCTCCACTGCTCTCAGTAATCATAAAAATGTCGCTTTGCAGACCTGGAATTTATCCGAAAACAGACTAATGCTCTCTCTCTCTTCATCATAGTTATTATTATCATCACCATCGGTTACAAAACTGCTGCTGTAGAAGCTGCTGTATTTCTCCTGCTGTACGGCGGTGCAGTGAGGCTTGTATCTCTTTTGTTTGAAATAATGTTTAACTAAGCGCAGGACTTGTCCTGTGTGCTGCAGCTGAAGCCCGTGAATAATTCTGGGGATGTTTTGGCACCAGCTGATTTATATTGTTCTAAATGAGCAGCTCTGTTGAACTAAGAGTCTCACATTGAGTTATTTCTCCATCTTCACATTCTGTCATCCCCATGTGCCTTCCCTCCTCCCTCTCTCTCCTTCCAAAGCTATGAGATGATTCAAATGTCTGCTCAGGGCTCCTTTAAAGAGACACAACCACACACACACACACACACACACACACGCACACACACACACTTCCAATCATCTGCCCTCACATCATTCCGCTCATACACACAGATGCACACGCACACACACACACACACAAAACTACAACTACTCACATAACATCACTCTCCCACTCTGTGTCTCTCTGTCTCTCTGTCTCTCTGTCTCTCTGTCTCTCTCTCTCTCTCTCTCTCTCTCTCATCTCCCTCATACACACAGGGAGACTTGAAAAGCTCTTAGCACTTTGAGGAGGAGCATAGAGATCCCTCTCTGTGAAATGACAGTGCTGTATTTGGGTCAATGGGCAGAAAAGTCATCTGAGAAACAATCTGAAGCTCACTGAAAGGCAGTCCCACAGCGTCGTGGCTGTGACCATGTCAAAGTATCAGACATACAGCCACGCTGTAAGAAACGGAAAAGAAACTCGATGCAGCTCAAAGCAATGAGACTGACGTATTACACCCTGTGGAACGACCTTTGGGCGTATTAGTGGTTAAGGTCAGATTTAGGGACAGATGGAGGATAACAGTGTATGTAGAGAACGTTAAAAGAGAAAGCCACCGGTGAGGGACTTTGGCAAACTTGACACTTGTCCAGGGGGCCAGACCCTGTCTAATGCATAACCCCAACCCAAGATGCAATGATCATAAAATGTATTTCATATGTCACCATCCCTCTCTCAATAACATTCAATCATCACTAAATGTACTTTATTTGTTAACACAACACAAAACATAATGAACGTTGTGTGCGTGTGTGTGTGTGTGTGTGTGTGTGTGTGTGTGTGTGTTTGTGTGTCTATATGTATGAGTGTGTATGAGGTGAACATTTCTTCAGTCAGTTATTTCTCTTTCTATACTTATAATCTCATAGGAATGTTCCACACAATTTATTTGAATATTTTACAGCATTTTGTTTGTATCAATAGCAAAAAAAACCAAAACCCAGACTAATGTGCAACACAATAAAATGGGAAAAAATCCAAGAGGAATCATTTTTTTTCTTTGATAGCAGCAGTAAATTTGCTTTTTTCACAGTCCAGTGAAAATGGACTGATTCATGGTTGTCTCTAAGTTATACTCTTTATGACATAAAAGGTTTTTCATAAAAATGTCGTAGTCTCAATAAATCTGCCGCTGACAGACTGCCAAAGGAGCTGCTGTTTGGTGTAGTATGAACCTGCTCCCACAAAAGGACATTTATGTCATTTATGAACAAGTGAACAGAATTGATGATGTTTTGATCTTCTGTCCCCGTCAGGGAGAGAAGAATGGTCTTTCCTGCATACCCCCAAATTAAGCATTGCTTCTCAGATCATGTCGATACTGTGTGAACCATTCTATTGTACTGCTGCTTTCACTCCTCACTCTTCTCTCTCTCTCTCTCTCTCTCTCTCTCTCTCTCTCTCTCTCTCTCTTCAGCTCCTGAGAAACCACCAGAGTTTAAACAGACATACCTAGTAAAAAAAATACTATACATTTTACATACATTTTTAATTTTGAGAAAAGATAGATGATTGAGGTTGCGTGGGAATTCAAGCCAATATTGCAATGACCGGAAAATCTCTTCGAGATGGGGCTTCAGGCAGACACAGTCTTCCTGTTAGAAACAGGGCTTCAGGCAGAAATAAAGAGACCTGTGGACTTAAATTTTTATATGGTGTTCTCTATGGATTGCATTGCCTTTGAAAAGGTTTGGCTTGTATGATATCTCAACAAAACACAGGGCCATATGGGGCTTATGTGAGCAAGCTGGCAAACTCAAACCTCGACACAATACATGTAATTACACAGGAGCCAAAATCCACTTCACGTCAGAATTCAGAAGTCAAATTCGCAAAAGTATATAAAGGAGACAGAAAGTACTCTGAATGAAAGACAGAGAATGGAAAAGTGTGTGTGTGTGAGCGTGTGTGTGTGTATACAAATAAGTTTGTTTCAAAGGGTTACATCATGCCTGATGCATAAACACACACACACACACACACACACACACACACAAATACTCATAAACTATTCTGCCAATGAGCAAGCCTATGTCTGATAACAATAAACACCACTCTGATATTTGCCTCAAGTGAAGCTGTAGTCGTGTATGAATGAAGGGGAATAAAACAGTAGGAAAAAGCGCAGTAGTGCTAATAATACAAACTTTGAGTGAAATGAGGTGGATTGTCGTTGACATCACTCAGTCGCACTGTCACAGTGGTGGTTCCCGTCAACCCCCCCTGGTGTCCTCCCATGTCTCTGGCCTGGAGGACAACCAGATACTGATCTTGTGTTTCTCTGTCCATGTCCGGCACCGCAGTACGGAGGATACCTGCAGATGAGTCAGAGAACATGGTCTTAAGACTACAGCTGAATGACAGATCATTTAGTACACAGTTGTACAGAGGACGATCTTAAAATGAAGAGATGTGTAGGAGTTTGGTAAGAACTTATGTAAAAACAGAACAAACTAGAATGGATTAAGACGGACAACAGTGGATCAGAGGACCTAAGCAGAGGAACAAGAGTGGGCTACACTGCATTGGAATGGACTGGATGAATATTGCAGAGTGTAACAGTACTGTACACACTGGCCTAAATCACAAAAGGCTTGTGACACTGTGGAGTAATTTACAACAAATCGGAACGTCGTATAGTAAACCTACTAGCGGGCAAAGTCAAGTACACTGGATTAGAGCAGTGCAGAGAGAGAGAGAGTGGGTCTCTCTAGAGTGCCGTCAGATGGCGTAGAGGACACCTGAGTAGACTGGAGCACAGCCATGGAGGGGGTGGCAAAGTGGATGGAAGAATAGTAGCATGGAAGATTAGTAGCATGGAGACTGGTAGAAGAAGGTTTACAGGTAGAATATCATTATGCTTCCAGTACAAGTTAAACGATTCAAAACAGTTGAACAGTTAAGAGTGTGTGTGTGTGTGTGTGTGTGTGTGTGTGTGTGTGTGTGTGTGTGTGTGTGTGTGTGTGTGTGTGTGTGTTTTGTGTGTGTGTGTTAGGGGAGGGGCAGTATTTGTCCTTAGTTTCATTCTGGGCACCATGTTTCACAGATCAGCATCTCACTCATCTCACTCATGTCTTCAGGATTTGGGAGGTCAGAAAAAAAAAATGATCTGCTGTTCATGTGGGCGTAAGTGTAAAACTGATAAGTGATGCAAACCTTGCAGTGACTTTTGATATCCATGCGCTATCCTCTATGTAGCATACTACATAAATTACTACACTGAATTATGGCCCCTGTGACCCTAATTAGGATAAGCGGCTTAGAAAATGAATGAGCGAATGAATTAATGAGTTATGGCCACATACTATATGTGAGGTTGGTCTTCATCCTCTTTTTCTTGTATTGAATAGTTCATCCCCCATAGAGACTAACCAAATGTTAGCTAGAGTAGAGTACATAAATGGGAGTCAGTAGATAAATGTGGAGTGTGTTGAATGTGTGGAGTAGAGTGCAGTAAATTAATACAAAGAGCTTACCTGACTGTGGGTCCACGGAGAAATACTGCTGGCCCTGAATCACTGAATACACCAGCTTGGCACTGTTTCCATACGTAGGGTCGTCAGCATCTGTTGCTGTTACCTGGATAACAGATGTTCCTGAGAAACAGCAAGGGAATGAGAGAGAGAGAGAGAGAGAGAGAGAGAGGTTTGACAAACATTGTGAGTAGGTATGCAGGTGACTCAGTCATCAGTGGATTTGATGTATATGTACTGCAGTATCTTTTTCAGCTTTCTCAGCTATTTTTTTTTTTTAACTTTGAATTGATCTGAATAATATCCGGGACAGTGGGTAGTGCTGTCACCTCAAAGCAGGAAGGGCCTGGGTTCGATTCCCGGCCAGGCGGTCAGGGTCATTTCTGTGTGGAGTTTGCATGTTCTCCCCATGTTTGCATGCATTTGCTCTGGGAGCTTGGGTTTCCTCCCACAGTCCAAAGACATGTAAGATGTAAGTTTGGTGAATTGGAGATACTAAATTGCCCCTAGGTGTGAATGTGTTTGTCTGTGTGTCTGCCCTGCGATGGACTGGTGACCTGTCCAGGGTGTTTCCCCGCCTTTCACCCAATGAGCACTGGGATAGGCTTCAGCACCCATAGCGACCCTAATTAGGATAAGCAGCTTTGAAAATGAATGAATGAATAATGTCTGCTTTGAGTATTCTGGACATCTATATCAGAGCCCAGGTTGTGACGTTTTAAAGTCTCTAAATCAACCTGACAGAAAAAAAATGCAAGGTTGTTTGGGGTTTTTTTGTTTATTATTGTTATTGTGTTCTATTTTTATTCTGTTTTGCTCTCACTTCACAGCTGGTGCACCTCATCACTACTCTTCAGTCTCACTCACTGAATCTGTGCTTTATTGATCATCTCTGTTGTTTGGGCAATTTGGTGACAACCAGGTTTTGCTCTGATTTTTTTCAGGGAAACACCATAGTGCCGGGAGAGAAAATATGACACGATGTCATTAAAATCATGTTACCGGGCTAAGAGGAAACTGTAGCCCCAGTCCAGCTTCCAATAAATTATAACGTATGTCTCAGACACTAACATATGTAAATTCATATGCATAGTGTATAGTGTAACATATATAAATTCAAATGTTTTGTGTATTTAAAATCAAAATATTGCACAACTTTAATTGGCCCCCCCCCCCCAAAAAAAAACAACAACACTTTTTTTCTCTTTTGCCAGAGTATAATGTTGTCAACAGCCATTTCTGTAAGTCACAACACTTATGAAACACAACGTAGTGGCTTATTTACCAATGTTGGCCATCTCAGGTACCGTGGCACTGTACGGACCATCGCGAAAGATCGGAGGGTTGTCATTGATGTCCTGTACTCGGATTATGAACTGAGACGATGGCTCTAGGGCACGGCCAGTCTGACGGTCAGTCGCAGTGGCAATAAGCCTGTACTGGTCTTTCTCCTCCCGGTCCAGCGGCTTGGTGACATGGATGTTTCCTGTCCTCCCATCAATCACAAACACAGATCCCGCCCCTTCCCCTTTCAGCACGTACTTGGTACGTCCATCTCCCCTGTCAACACTTGAGTGCAGCTGAGAGAGAGAGAGAGAGAGCGAGAGAGAGACAGAGAGAGAGACAGAGAGAGAGAGAGTGAGTGAGAGAGAGAGAATGTCTGTCTATTCACTAAGGTCAAAACTCAGAGAATCACAATATCTTTTTACGGTCTTGCTTCTACTGAGTCAAAACTAAAGCTTTTTCCCTGTGTACTATCAATCAAAAACACACTTGCAACATTTTCATTTTTCACTGTGTCAGTTTGTCCTCCAGAAAGGGTAATGCAATAAAAGCAGCAAAAACAACATGCCCAGAAAGAATTGTCAGACTGACAGTCTTGGCCGATGAACTCTCCAACGCAGTGAATGACTGTCTTCTAATTAGGGGCCCAAAACATGCCAATAGACTCAGAAGCAGACTCAGTGTCCGGTCTGCTCAGCACAAGGAGCACCAGGTGTATGTTCACCAATAGGGACCTGGACGATTGATGAAGCACAGAGCTAATTAGCTCAGTGGACCAAGGTAAGCACACTGGAAATGTTTAGATCTCCTCTCTCTGTCTCTCTTTCTCTCCCTCTAAATGCCATTTAAGTCAGTTGGGTTTGCTTTATTGGCAATAATTGTTGTGACAAAATTACACACTTCTATGTCAAAAGATTCACAAAATATTATACTCTCTCTCTCTCTCTCTCTCCATCCATCCATCTTTCTCTCTCTCCCCCTCTCTCCTTTCTCACATGCTTACTGACTCCAGGCAAGTCCATCTGTGTGTCTCCCTCTTTTTCCCTGATCAGCTGTTTGCTTCCCCCTGTCTTTCTCCAGCTGCTCCTCTTCCTGCCTTTCCTTTTCTGTTTGACCATCTGTTTTATTCCTCTTTTCAATGCCATTTCGTTTCTCTTCATTTTATATGTCCCAGGTTATTTAATCTATCTATCTATCTATCTATCTATCTATCTATCTATCTATTAGTACCATTTAAAATCACTTAAATCATTAATGCTCAGATACTGGTGGATTCCAAGATATGTGGTAAGTACTTAAGTAGATATTCACCAAAAACATTCAAAATAACACCTTTGTCAGATTGCTGAATTTAGCTCCAAAACATGATCTTAAATACTGACTCCATGTTTTCCAGTCCCGAGAGCTCCCTGTCCCATTGAAGATAAAAGTACTGAGTCATCTTCTCCAGCATTTTGTGAGATTTTTGAACTTATTCGCCTAAATCTTTGATCATTTTTTCATACAGAATATTTCCAAACTCTTCAGATATTTACGGACTGTCTTCTTGCCAATGCAAATGAAACATTTTCGACTGGGTTCAGCTGAGTAGACTAAAATGCCTAAGATGACATTGCAAATCTATCATTTCCTAGTTAATTTTTTAAGTATGCTTGGATCACTGTCAAGAATAAAGATCCATTTAGGGCCAAGTTTTAGGTTCTTCTGGGAAGAAGAGGCAGATTTCTGGTCAAATTTCTTCTCTCTCTTTTTTTTGTCATTGCTGGAGTTCATGATGCATTTGACCTTAACCTGAGCCCCAGGATAAACAGAAGCAGAAAAGCCTCTTAACATCATCATCAAGTAACACCACCAATTTTACCATCGCTCTGAGCTTCTTTTCACTGTATGCAAGCTTCTCCTTCTGATCTAAAAGTCACTACAGGTGTTTGTGGCCAAATAGTTCCATTTTGGTCCTGTTTATCTATATCAGCTGGTTCCAGTCAAAGGACTAAGGCCATTCAGCATATTTCCAATTTTTTATTAGTGTTGATCATCTTAAATAGGGGCCTTTTCCCAAGGCAGTCTTCAAAAGATCTTTTTTTTTTTTTTTTTTTTGCTAGGAGCTCGCTGTTAATGGTACATTTCAAGATTTTGTATGCTCAAGATGCAACTGAGCATTTTTAAATCTCAAAGGCATTTCTGCCCTTTAACTTTTCAAGCTGTGAATTCATTCAAGCTACACTTTGCTCTTTTACAACGGTACCGGAGCTTTTAAACTTACAGACCTAACAATTTAAAATAGCATCTTTTATTTTGATTGTGATTTTTGTTCTTTCAGTAAGACATATTACAAAGCTATGCTTGCCTAGTAAAGGTTCCACAGTCATTGCAGGGAGATCAGCTTACAACAGAGGCCTCCACAGTCACTAGATCTACAGTACATTAAATCCACCCTCTGTAGGAACAGAGCTCTACCACTAGCCAAATTAATAACAGAAATAGGAAGCAATACAGTCGACACAGGTCAACATCCCTCTTGTAGGTTATCCATATACTGTTGAGCGTATACCTTGACAAATTCAGACTATTCTGAAGGAGAAAAGTGAAGTATTTCACTCCCAGTCAGGAGTAATATTAATTCTTTACAGGCTTCTTTGCACAGCTTTATCAAGGGCTGGAATGATTTAGAGGAATAATGTACCTTATGGATATTTTTCTATAAACCTGTCCAATTTAAAATTCAAATTCACAGATGCTTGCCAAAGCAAGTAAGTAGATGATCTGAGTCATTGAAAAGAATAAAAATATTCTTGGATTTCTGTTTCTGTTTTTCAGATTACTGTGCATATTCTCTCTCTCTCTCTCTCTCTCTGCTCTTTTTCTGCCTGTCGTCCATGTTTTTGCAGTGAGGAAAAGAGTGGTAGTTAGGAGGATATTAAGATATTACTGTCAAGCTGGGTCAGGGAAAAAGTTGATGGCCTATGAGAGAGACAGAGCTGAGAAGATTATTTATCCTTCACCATTCACTCTCTCTCTCTCTCTCTCTCTCTCTTTCTATCCATACTCCTCAGCCTTAGACAGGGACCTTAGCATTTTTCTCTTCCCCTCAGCTTTACCGGGCCCTGCTGTAACTCACTAGTTTGACTCGTAGCACTTCCCTGTACTGTAGCTGCTTCAGCCGCCGTAACATTCAGCCTGCTGCAATTCAATATGGCTAATTTACAGGAGGATTGACTGGATTGCAAGCCCCTTGTCATAACCACTAGGCAAAAGCCTTCAGTTCATCGATCATGCGACAACCCCCTTTACAGCCGCTTGGTTACAGTGCAACAGAAAACGCCAGCCCCTGAGATCTGAGAGTGCTCCATTAGCCTGACTGTCATAGCATGTTTATTTATACCAGTGGATCACCAGAGACCAGAAAAAATAAATAAAAGATATTAATTTACATACGTCAGCGCATCCTGGCAGCATGTATAGCTACGGTTAACAAGGATCAGATAGCAGAAACATGTGTGCGCTGATGCAGTGTAAGGAGAAGAGAAGAGAAGAGAAGAGAAGAGAAGAGAAGAGAAGAGAAGAGAAGAGAAGAGAAGTTGTCAGTCTGAGTTTTGCGTGGGAGGCGGGGTGTAGGAGGACAGCTAATACTGTACTTATGGCTAACATTAGTTCTTGGGAGAGAATTAGACAAATAAAGTATACACTTCACCAGAAGGAATGTTCATTAAGTGGGATGTGTAATTCCCACTGTTTCTGAAGTGGGATGGTTGAAGGGAAATGATCAAAAACACAAATGCCTGGGAGACATGATTGTTGGAATGCAACCGGTTTTTCGTTACTTGGTTTCTTTTCTCTTTTCCAAAACGGTCCTCTGAACTCAGGATTAGAGTGAAGGAAGGAAGACTGAAAGAAAAATAGAATAAAGTTAGCGAGAGAAAGGAAGAGTCACAGCCAATATGGGATCAGAAATCTGCAGAGGTCTGAGGTTTGACAGCGCCACAAGCCCTGCTGATCAGAGGTCAGAAAGGAATCTTTCTATCTTTGATCTAAAGGTACTGAAACAAATATGCTTCACTGACTCTGGAACTGTATGGCTCGCTTATATCTTGGTTCTATATTTGTGAGGGGAAAAAAAAAAACAGATACAACAGAAGAGGACAGAGTGCAGGGAAGACATGGCCTCCACTGTGGGCATGCACTGGAGAGAAGAAAACAAATCCACCAGGCTTTGGTGAGAAACATGCTTAGCTAATCCAGGCTCGTTCAAGCTAACAAAGAATCCCTCTGGAGTTTTTTTTTTTTTTTTTAATGATACAAGCCGAACAAAGGCCTGCAGTGCAAGACATGCTAAGACAGAAGAATGCCCAACAGGTCTGATGCCTGCCCATGTGTCATGACTACCCCAGGGTCATAAAATTACCCCTCCCCCGCCCCCAGCTGCATGCCTTCCACACAAACCCTCAGCAGGGAGAATGATAATGATGTCACAATGCATTCACAGCCTATCATGTTTAGCACGGCAGTGGCCTTAACCAGCTCCAAACCCTCTAACGCAAAGAGACAAGAATGTTGAAACAAGAGAGTGGGTTGGATGCAGAAGGTTAGCGCGTGGTAACAGAGGCTAAGCCATGCTATGTCCGTGAGTTGGCAGGGTTAGCTGAGCAGTCAGGCAGAAGTTGTGCTGTCTTAAATGGTGCGGACAGTTAAAGCACGGGGTAAAGCCGCTAAAATGCCAACTCAGTGTAACTACATGCAAAGATAAGCGTAGATCTGCAGGCTCAGTAGAAACAGCCAAGATCCCTATTTTGCCTTATCCTTCAGTCTGTCACACTTTAATTAGACCCACGCTAAGCCTGGATAACACCTCAAAATGGCTGGCATTTCCTTCCAAGACACCAGCATGAGACCACTCATTGTTTTTATCCCCGTTATCCAATTCTCACTGCCAGTCTCAGGCTGTAACATTGTATCTGCCTCCTACTCTGTCTGCAACATCTAGTCCTTCCCTTCTCCCTCTATCTGTGCTCCTTCTCCTCTCTGTACTATTTTGTTTCTCTCTTTTTCTTTCTGTACTTCCTACTCCTTACCTCTCTAATTCTCTCTCTCTCTCTCTCTCTCTCTCCATGTTTAATTGCAATCTAGTGTGCATCTAGTGTGCATCTGCCAGTAACAGCAGAATATTTTCACTGCGGGAATGAAATTAATCTAATCTGTGAAAACAAACAGCAGAAGAAAAAAAAAAAAGAAATGCTCAAAATGATTATCCCTGATGACGTTCCCAGCAGGCTACTCCTCCTCCTCCCCATTCTCTCTTTCATCTCCTTTCTCTCCCTCTCACAGTCACCTCCTTCACTTTATTGCATACTGTTTGGCTCTTTTCTTTCACAAACACTTATTTTAGCTGTTTCAAAGGCTCACAACCAGAACGAATAACACTTTCAGAGATTCGCATGCTGAATACACTTGGTCTAATCACTAGCTGTTAATGGATTTCCTCCAGTTAAAACTGTTGTCATTTTCTAAATATATACAAAATCATTCTGTCTGCATTATTTCCCACAGGAGAGCACATTCCCAGACGGTCTCCCCGTTTCCCAGATTAGTGTAGTATTGTTTCGTACTCACCATACAAAAACCCTTAACAGACGCATATATTTAATTCATGCAAAACGCAAAATGCCATCACAAGCTGGAAAATCCATTAATGTTCGACCATAAATATCCTGTCGTTTGGTGTTTTATTGATAGTGATGGAGAACAGTGTCTCAGGTGCCAACCCAGAATCTCTAGCTGAGTTAAGTGTCCAGATGGATTAAGATCTGGAGTGTGGGACAGACATGGCATATGGTTTACATCATGTTCATGATCATCAAAGCCCTTCAGCAAACCACTCGTTGCCTGTGGATGTGGGCCACTGACATCCTGAAAAAGGCCCCTCCCATCAGGACGGGAGGGAACGCTTTAACATAGACAAAGCTGATGCCTCATAATGCTTTAGTATGTATTAGTGTTTACCTCTAATATAAGGTAAGATAATACTTTATCGATCCCCGTGAGTTCAGCTGTCACGGTGCAGTGACTACATAATAAATGAGTGCACTCTAAATTGGGTGTACAGTTTGCTAGTCACAATAACAGAAGTCCTTCTCTTTTTACTCCATACACTGCACCACCACTTCCAGCGTTTCCAAGGGAAGGCCAAGATTTCTCGTTCAGCTTGTTAATCCTCTCGGCCTCCTGTTGGAGTGGGTGCTGGTCCCCACATTTCCCTTGCTAATATAGGCCTGGCAGACTGAACAGACCCAAATCTTGTCAGGAAAATTCTTCCCATTCCACAACAGAGCTGCCATAACCCCTTCACAGCATATGACAAGCATGCAGCACGTGCACATGCTTGTTTGCTTGATGAAATCAGGGTGAAGGATGACTCATCTGACCATATGACTTTACATCCACTGCTCACTAGACCATTGCCTGTGTTCCTTCCATGACTTTAATGTTGAACATAGCTGTAACCCTCCACTTCGAAGCAGACGGCTTTGTCAATTTGTTGGAGTTATGTAGTAAGAGTTCCACTGATTACAAGTGCCACTCAAACTTGAGGGACACTCATGCAGAATTGACCATTTCCTGTAGAAGCAGATAATTATGCTTCTGTTTACACACCACTAAAGATATCAATCATTTATTCAGTATAGTGGTGCTCTCTGTTTATTTATTTATTTATTCGCTTTAACACGTTAAATATTTTAAATGCTTCATTACATTTTTTGGTGGAAAACATTCTTTTGACAAATTCAGTAGAATTTATTAGAGCTTTGTGCTAATCATTTTGAAAAATGCTAAAACTCTTTCAAGAATTACATTTATGCAACTAAGAAGCAATGTAATGAAACATGTAAGTGAAACTGGTGGATGGAGAGAAACGGTAACTGACTGCATATTGGGGTGCACATGTTCTAGTCCTAACCCTTCCAGACTGATGCAGTGATCATTCCATGGCAGCAGCACAGGGAATTAGCCATACCAAATTCGAGTGAGGAAAAAAAAATATTGCATTGGCTATTGCATATGGCAAGGATATTTTAATGAAAGTGTTTACGGAACATCATCTAGCATGAGCGTAGTAAGTGGCTGAAGCGGCTTTGCTTGGTGGTGGTTTGAAGTCCAAAGAACCATGGAACTGCCAGAGGGAGCACATGTTACCCATCTAACCTCTACTGACAACAAGAAGACGCTCTCATCTAAAGCTTAGTAGAACAACATTTAATGTTACAGGCTCAGTGGTGTCACAACCAAAAGTGATTTTAAAAATGTAAGAGACGTTTGTTCAGAATCTCCAGACCGTGTTGTATTCTGAACAGCCCCCCCCCCCCCCCTCGTCAACCCCCACCACCTCCACCCCATCCTTCATTGGCAAGAGTCCCAGATTTAATTGCAGCTAATATGATCTATCCACTGAGCTTGTTACTAAATGGAGTTCACGTTGTTAAGTGTTACCAACAAGAATATAATCAGTTTCTGTCAACATTTTACAAATACTCCTATTTTTTGCCTTTTCATTTCAATGAACTTAGAGCTGTAGGGTGTAAAAACAAATTTTTAGCCTTCATTTGTTTATAATGGATTTTTTAAAGGAGAAGCAAAAGAAAAAAGATTGATTAGGTTATTTGTTCACTCCTGGGCCCTTATCTGTAGTTAGATAATACTCAATAGTTTTTCAGACAATGACTCTGTATCACTACAAACAGCATACACAATGCCTTAATATAGTACTTCACTGTTAAAATGATCGATTTTCATACCCGTCCAATAAGAACCGGTTCTGGTCCACTGTACTCCTCTATCACAAAAAACTGGTTCCAGATCCAGCTCCTTCTGTTCCTAGGCCGGGGGTGTGTCCCGTCTGTGCCTGACCCATTTTTGATCTCCTTGGGCATCGTTTCCCATCCACCAATGCTGTCAGCATTTGAATGTTTTATTCCTTTGATTTGTTTGAGATGGTCTGTCTCAGGTTCAAGCCTCAGGAGGGAAGTGGTGCTTGTAGGAATGGCTTTGTTGGCTTCAGCGATATGTCTGTTATCCGAGTGGACTGAGGACAATGTATAGCCATCAGCTAATAATCCACTCCAGCTTTGAAGTATGGTTTCACTCGACAATTCCTCAGGAGTTTTTTGAGTGTGAAAAGCAGGATCAGTGGTCACTCCAGCTTCAGAATCTGGAGTAGGCTCTGCAGGCATATCGATCAGGATTTGGGGTGGCAGAACAGATCTGTTTTGGGGAACTGAATTTGTTGTTCTCCAACCAGTTGTTGAATTTGGAGTCACTTTGATTGGGTCTGAAGAACTGGGAGTCACAATGTCTGTAATCTCTCCAGGTTGCAAGATATCCCTTTCTCTATCTGATGATTGTTCATCATGTTTCAGTAAAAGTGCTTTTGCTGAAAGATTGTCATTTTGACTGAATGTAAGCATCACTGTCTTCTCTGTGTTGTGGTTAGGGCTTGGATTTTCTGTATAATTCAATCCATGAGAGCCATGTTCTTCAGCTCGATGAAGATAATTGTAAGTGTCTCTGCCATCCATCACTGAGTTTTCATTTTGCCCCGAATCAAGCTTCCCACCATGATGTTTCTGCGTTTGTGCTTTAACTTCTTTCTGTACAAGTTCCATCACAAAGATAGTTCCTCCAAACTTCATCCACGTGCAAAAGAGGAACAATGCCACCAACTTTTGTCCAGACATTGTGTGATGGCAGCTCGTTATTCTCAATATTTACTTCAAGGGAAAGTGAAGAGGAAATCAGATTGACCTTCCTGGGTAGGCTCTCTCTTTCATCCTCTCTCTCTATTACATTTTCTTTTCATGTGATTCCACCATACCTCCATTTCAGTTCCCTTCTGAAACTCCACAGTCATCAGCCCTTCCTTTCGTCCCTCTCGATGTTATATTTATTTTGCTTAAATTCTCACAGGGTAGTAATGTGTGGTATGACTCCTATGGCTCTGAGCAGGCAACCTGCAAGGAGAAATAATTGGATAAGTAGGCGGCTAATCATTGTTACATGCCTCAGAGAAAAGATCACAGACCTCAAGGAAAAGCTTTGTTTACAGTACTTATTCAAGACAAATTTTCAAGTGGAGAGGCACAAAATGATGTTATATTATGTTATCTAGCCAGGATACCCACAGGGTGATAACAAACATTTCTGAGTGATGTAGCAGGAGTTTGTTTTGTCAAAACAAGTAATTGCAAAGATGAGTTACAACAACTTGGCCCATTTGTTAGTGGAAGAAACAATGACTACAGCAAGATCAAAATGAGGTGTTCAGTGGTGAACTGTATTATTGTGTTATGACAGCAAAATATTATGCATGCTCACGCAGACATGAGTACAGTTTTAAACCCAAGCTCAAACCATAACACCTCAATACATCAAAACTCCACTTTTCCTGGCAAACCTGCTTTGTCTGACTCGTAAAGTATAATTACTGCTGCTCAGAGACAGCCCATACAGCCAAGGATAAGCATTTTAAACAGTCAATTTTTTGATGGTTGTAAGAATCCTTGTCTATGATTTGCATATGTTTAGGCAATTGAGCATTGTACAGCACTTTCTCACCCTCCAGTAAGCAAAGCATGTATTTGCATAGTCTGATATCAGCTGGATTCAATATACCCTTCTACTATTTGGCAGCTTACCATGAGCGAGGCGGCTCTTTCATTTGGATACTATTTCTGATGTTCTCTTGGCCTCTAGAAGAAAAGCAGTGTACTAAGACTTGCTGCTCAGTGGTCCATTAATACAAAGCAATAAAGCGGGCAATTTGGAGAGCTGTGTCTGTGCCGTTGGATCAATATTCTCTCCACACATCACAGATTGTGACAGCAAGCACATCTCTACAGAAAGCAATCCAG